>NC_142052.1:41189576-41489576 GCF_982192425.1 Myodes glareolus | reverse complement strand
TTTGTGCTTTTCCAGGGACATGCTGAGCGCAAGTACAGAATGACTCACGACCTGTAACCTCGCAAAGGAAGTCCCTCTCCAAACTGTGGTTACAGAATCGCTTCGGCAAGTTCCAGCAGGATAAAGGCAATTGCCAGAGAGGCTGCGACCCTTCCCATCTTCCTTGGTGACTGCCGGAGGAGGTGCTCCACCAGGATGAAGCAGCAAATGAAGATCCTAGGATCCAGAGAAATCTCAGGCCAAGATGGGAAAGCCTCTTCCCAGGATCAGGTGCAGGGGAATCTCAGGGAAGCGGAGTGCCAGGCACAGGAAGCAAGCAGGACATGGGGTGAGGGAAGGAACTTTTCCAAAACCATAGAGTTGTCTAATAGGTTTGTCCACGAGGGGTGGAGCTTAAGGATGGGAGGGGTACTGTTCATTGTTCTCATTGTATAGCAAATGGGACAGGCAAATACTACACAGCCATCAAGAGATGTTTCTTGCTATTATTTTGAACTTGGAAGCTTTCACTGTTCGAAGGAAGTGGCAGTAGAATTTAATTCTGATCATATCAGAAAATTCCATTAAGAGTGTCTTAGAAGAAATCACCAACACATGCACACATGAAAAGGGATGTTTAGGTTGTGGGAAGGCTGTAAACCAATTCTTCTGTTTACATACACAAGTACACACACACACACACACACACACACACACACATGCACCTCATGACAACCATCCCCACCCCTGCACACCACAGTTCTCTCTGTGTCCTTGACTTTGTCTTCATCCTAAGATCCTAGAGAATAGCTAGCTACCAGGAACAACCACAGTCTGTCCCAAGATTGTTTACTTTGGATGGATTCAGAGGCAAGAGAAAGAGAAGAGAGAGGTAGTGAAGGAAGGATAGAGAGGAGGAAGGGAAACACACACACACACACACACACACACACACACACACACACACACAGAGGGTGTGTGGAAGACACAACTCTTCCTGAACCAGTCTGTAGTCTCGCCGATTATACTGGGTTATCTGACCTCTCCTGTACCCATTGCTGTCTAGGTGATTGTCTTTACAGCAAACAGTCGTACAGGACACTTGTGCCCTACAGTAGAGAACTGATCTCTGAAGACCACCTGAAGTTCTTCTGGAGATGTGTGAGAGAGGCAAGCGCATTGAGAGGTAGAGAGGTAGAGTGACCCCTAGAGATGGGCCGCGAGGACGCCTTATCGGTACTTCCCTGGTCTTGCAAGCTTGCTTCCAGATTATTGACTGTAATTTTTGGAACCAGATCCGCAATAAGTCATTAGGATGTTAATGTATTACGATGTGCCTTCCATGATTATTGCCTGATTCACTGCCATCTGGTCAGGCAAGAGACACATTATACGGAGTTAAAATCGAGGAGAATTAGATAATGGAATAAAAATGTTACATAAAGTAAGGTCTTTAAATTAAAAATAAGCTAAAACAGAGTGATACCAGTGGAGGTGTATATTAAGATGCCTTTTGCTATATTTACATAAAATATAAATAGTGTTTCCCAGCAGAACGTTGAATAATTATTCTTTAAATAATTTTTCTTTCCCAGAATAATTCCTAATTCCTTCGTAATGGTACTATGGATTGTTTGCTATTTAGTTTCTTTTATTATCTATCTATCTATCTATCTATCTATCTATCTGTCTGTCTGTCTGTCTGTCTGTCTATCTATCTATCTATCTATCTATCTATCTATCTATCTGTCTGTCTGTCTATCTCTCTATCATCTATCTATCTATCTATCTATCTATCTGTCTGTCTGTCTGTCTGTCTATCTCTCTATCATCTATCTATCTATCTATCTATCTATCTATCTATCTATCTATCTATCTATGTATCATCTATCTATCTATCAATCATCTGTCTGTCTATCATCTATTTAGCTTGCCAGCAAGTGCCTTCACCCACTGAGATGCCCTGCAAGGTTATATCGCACGCTTTCTTGGGCCAAGCCTTCCACGCCACGGCCTTTCTTCCATTCTTTTTCCAATCTTCATCATTTGCAGTTCAGATCAATGTCACTTAATTTCATGAGAATTGAAAACAGAAGCAACTCCCAACAGCTTAAAGCTCCTCCAAATGTGGAAACCTTAAAAAAAATTACATAGAAAACATCAGCTCTGTATGCTTCAATGAGGCTAAGGGCCACCGTGCCGTGTTGTTTCTTTGAGCTCTCAGGTTCTTGAGTGTCCTTTTGTCAACACTTAACTTTTCAGCTCCTGTTTGAGTAATCTGCCGTGTGTTGGCCTCATGACTCCTCTGCACAAACCGTGCATGCCGCCCCCCATACCCCAGGGGAATTTTCATTCTCACGAAACCTTCTGCGCTTGCGCTACAGCGGCACAGCAACTCAACTTAGTCAAAGGATGTGCTGGTGACCGGCATTATCAAAGTCTGGAAGAGAACGGCCAGGATATTTGTGCCGGAGGAAGAGTAGATCCTAGAATTCTCTTTCTACAGTCTCATGGTCTCCCTGACTGAAGGGGATTTTTTTTACCTATTTTAGATTAGAAAGTCAATACAAAATTTATTTTACCTTTGAAGAAAGCTTAACATTTTTGTCCTTACTACCTGGCTACCTGGGACAGGAACTGACCTCCCAGCTTCCACCTGCCTCAGGTTGGCTGCTCCTTGTGGGCTGTCCACTTGACACCTTGATGGGGTTGTTTCTATGTTCCCAGTGGTCAAATGCAATACTTCCCTGAACTCCACAGAAGGAGAGCATGCAAGGTGCATCTGCCTTGATCTCTTGTTCTCATCGAATGTAGTAGATTCCTAGTCACTTGATGAGGGCTTTAGATTTGCTATCTCAGTACAGTTAAGCTAGAGATGAAGGTTAAATCTAAAATGATTATAGTCATACAAATGGGTAGTGCTTCCAGGGGCAGAACAAAGAGAAATGGCTTGATTCATCCTCATGAAAACAGTCCCTTAGTTCTTCAGAAAAACACACGCCTGTAGCTACTCTAAAATCCAGGGGAACACAAAGGGAAACCATACTCCTCTTGTTCGTTCTGTAAGTACATATGTTGACCCGCCACAGTGTGCCTCTGCTGGAGAGCACGCGAGTGATAAGGATTAACGATTCTCTTCTGTACCTCTAGCAATCCAGGGCCAGTTTGTCACGCGTCAAATCATCTGCCATAATTGCCTCTTGCTGCATTTATTTCTAATCTCCCAAAGCTGTTATGAGATAACAGATATGTAAATGTCTTGGAAAGTAGAGCACACCCAACAAATGTTATATGTTATTAGTAATTTAATGCTTGTCTAATAAAGTGAGCATGTGCGCCGCAGCACTAAGACCTGGAATATTTGCCTTTATCATCCCAGATCTTCACCTAAGTCTGTTGAAACAGAAACGACTGACCACTTTCTTTGTCTCTGTGCAGACGGCAGCCAGGGAAACGCACCTTTCTGTGCACCTACTAATAGTCTGGCTTTGTATCCTGACTTTCAAAATCTGAGCTTATTCTCCCCCAATTTAATGTTTTTGACAGTGAATATTTATACTAAATTTAAATTAAGTGTAAAAGAGCAGATTGATAAGAACACCAAAAACCTTGTAGATCAACCAATAACACCAGCTGTCCAAATTATTCTCCGGCATCGCAAAGGTTCCTCTCAACTGCATATTTATTGCTGGCTATGTTCCATCCATATGACGTACAAATTTGAGATTTATACTTTAAAACATAATAAGATGGAGTTCTGCCATGCCTACTGGGTGATAAGTAAATGCATACACAACCAATTTGGTTTAAAATCCCAGTCCATAATATTTTTGCATTAATCTCAGGCCATACGACAATTGGACGTATTTTCTTTTCAAAAGATCAAATACTTGTAATTATAGGATGCACAATTTCTCTCTTTTGCATTTGTTCCACAGAGTTTCGTATAACTTCAAGTGGACTTAGTTTCGTAAGATATGTGATACTCTTGTTTTCCTTTCATCTCTTGGTGGAATCCAGAAAAGAAAAAGCCATTTATTGTGAGGGAACGGACTCTAGGTGATACTTCATTGCCAATAATGAGTTGGTATTGAAAACGTGCCTTTGAATCCCTTTACCCTGTGGTGCTCGTCGCCAAAGACGTTGTGAAATAGAGCATCAGTGTTTGAAACATGCAGAGTCATCTTGATACACATGTTGACGGTACTGTAACAGGGGACATGCCACTAGTTCAAAAGAAAAAAGGAGGAAGCAAGGATGGAGTTGGTAACCAGGAATCAATTAAAGAATATATATACATACACACACACACGGACACACACACACACACACATATAACACTATTATATATTCATGTTTCATATATATATGTGTGTGTGTATGTATGTGTGTGTGTATTTCTCAATTGATTATTGATATTAATTTATGTGTGTGTGTGTGTGTGCGAGCACGCATGTGTGTGTGTGTGTGTGTGTGTGTCTGTGTGTCTGTGTCACTGCATGTTTGCTCTCAGGGAACACAGTAGCTCCAATTTATCTAGAAAAGAGCAGCTTTCATCGCTAGAAACCACTGCATCCGTAACACATGCTTGCTAGGTGACCAAGTATTCCTGAAATATATTGATAGGTGTTTGTTTACTTGATTTTTGAGCACAGCCTTCTGAACACTTATATCTATATTATCTAACAACACAGCACAAGAAAGGTGAATGTGGATGGACCTGATTTCTAATTCTAAGAATTTTAAGAATTTATACCAAAAGGTTTTACTGTCCTGAACGAGGGATGACACATGAGTACCAAGGAATCTACCTTCTGATATCTTGCATTGCCAATGTGTCATTCATTATTACTTGAGAGCAGACGTGAAGCCTTTCTTGTTCTTAATGTTGCGTTTTATCAACAGTATTAGCATGGATGCACAAACACACTGGGATCCTTCCATCTCTCTATTTGCAACAATGTCTTCCATATATTGTTTTAAAGCACATTAATCCAGTCTTCTTCAGACCCATATTTGCCTTTCATTTGACCATGACCATGGCTTTGTTTTCAGCCAATTGTTATTCTGCAAAATGCCTTCTGAAGTGAGGTGTCCAGAATCCAGTGCAAGAGAAAGATCACCGTTCCCAGAAAAGGAAGAGTATTATTTTCTGTAGACACTTATGTTCAACAGCCAGAACTTTAAAAAATACCGGAACAATAAGATGTCCATTATATGTTTATGATATTATATATACTATTATATATTCATGTTTCATATATATATATGTTGATATGTAATATAATAACTGCCTTTGAAGATGGGTGGGGTAGATGTATGTATCATAAAAGTACTGTGAATGTTCAAGCTTAGCCTATTTTAGCTGTTTAGAAAGTTTTAATGGTAGCAGATAAAACAAGAAAATCATATGTTTAGTGATACTTGATGCTTCCTCAGGAAGCTCATGGCTGTAAAGGTAAACTGAAGATTTTTTTATAAATAGCATTCAAATTTCCATGTTGTTACTTTTTTTTGGATGTCATTTCCTTCCCCCAAAGACAACAGAGTGTTTATTGCTCAGAGACACTCCTTATCTTGTCCTGATACTTTATTGGCCTAACCTGCTGCCTAGCTGAACAAAAATACTTCTTTTGTTGTTCAGATTGTAAAATACCACGATCTCTTTATGGCCCAAGTCCTTTTTTTTTTTTTTAATTTTCTTACAACGTGATGTTGACTAATCTTCTCAGTCATGACTTCGAGCTTGTATACTTAGGCCATAAAGCAGATTTGAATCCCTCTACTATAGGCCATGTGACCTTATGGAGGTCGGACACCTAGCGTGATTTGTTCCTCATTGGTCTTTTATTGAGTCAGCTCGTCCCTAAGTCTTCTCACCCAGCCTGCTGCGATGCATATGCGCTGTTAATGCGGTTGGAGACAATATTTGGTGTGCGTTGTGGTTATTGCTGTTCCTGTTGATGTCATTTTTATGGCTATAGACTTTTGACTTATAATAACAATCACGGAACGAACAGGAGCCAGAGCTGGGTAACTGGAGACTTTTTCTTTTTAACAGCCATTGTCAGCTCTGGAGTGCGGTGTGTAGGGTTCAGTCTCCGTCTCCAAAGAACATGATGTAGCTTCCTAGAGACAGCTCGGCTCAAGAAAACTTTCCCTTCCTTTCTCATGTAGAATCAAATAACACTGCGTGTGTTTGAGATAGGTAGGGATAGATCTACTTACACATTTCCCTGATATGAATACCACCTTTTTAGAGACAAATAGAAAACTCCAGGCACACAGTAGGCTTTCAATAAATGATTGAACAAAATTGGAAATGCTTTGGACAGTAAACATTTTCTAACATGCCTTTGAGTTATTTGAGAGTATAAGCTGTGAGTTTCATTGAATCCTTCAGCGTCTGAACTGAGCAATAGGAACGAAAATGTCTATATACGGCACTGTGGAAGATGAGGGGCAATTCACATATAGTGGGATATTTTCCAGTCAACTTTGTTAAAATGCTTAGAAACCTAAAACCCATGCCATCAGAGAGTCAGGTAAACTTAATACAAAGCTCTATTTTCAATTTCGATATCTAACTGCCCATCTCCTAAAAATGAGCTAGTATATATTGAATGATGCCCAGAATGATACCATCGGCTCATGACCTTGACAGGCATGGGGATCATTTCCCAGTGCCAATCATTAGAAATGAGAGACTTGGATTCTTTCAGCTTCTTTTCTGAAGCAAATGACATGTCCCTGCAGAAGTTTTCCAAAAAATACCTCTGGCCGGTTCTCCATTAGTACACAGAGCACAACTAATCGGTGTCAGTAAAGACTGAAATGACTCTATTTCTGAATTAACCAAACTTCATGGACCCTGATTTTGAATCAGAGCTCAACACATGAAGGAATAAGCATGATCCGGGAGTTTGTGCTCACACACATCCTCCAGGGGTGACATGGTCATGTTGTTCATCTGGATGGACATAACCAAGCTTGAGATTAGTCTTGGACCATCTCAAGGGTTAGACCATCAACTCTCTTCACCCCCACTTTCCCTTGTCTCTGATACAATCTAGATAATTCTAGGTAAAGACTGTCAAGCTCATTGAGAGTGTTTTGAGTATCTGATTTTAAGTTCCCTGGGGACAGTACCCTGAACATGCATCCCAACATGTCCTGGAAGATTATTTCTTGAAAGAATTTGGTCAAGGAGAACTAGAGTCTAGAACATGATGCCCACAAGGACTGTGCATTGCTAAACAAGAGTTTATTACTCTTGTTATACAATGTAGTAGCTTTAGATTCAAATCAGGGCCATTTCAGTCCTGAACTAATGTAGAACGTGATCATGGATACTTGTTTAAGTTAAGTGGGCATACAGAAACTTTGAAAATTGCAGTGTTTGACAAGTAAGACTTTATAGTAGATTTTTAAAAAGTTGATTCCTTTTTCCTAACACAAATCTTAAATATTTAAAATATAGAAGGTGGATATTAAAATTATCTTGTGGCTAACTTATTTTCTCATGAATCTGACAATTATTTGGACATTGAAATTTGCTATCAAAATTATGGCTTTTTACATATGTGAAAATTTAATAGCTATTTTAAGACCTGCAATTATATTTACTATTTAACTCAATTTAATTTATTGGATTGAAAATTTAATTTATTGGATTCGTGCATTTTTTTAAATCACCATACTAAGAACCGCGTACTGACTTTTGAGGATGAAAATGAATTGTAGGAAAATTTATTGCCTGCTTTAAAGCGCAGTTTGTAATATTTTCTAAGGTACAGCAGTTTTCTTTACTTTTCATGAGATAGAGCAAAATATAAAAAAAAAACATTCAAACTTCCTTTTGTATTGAATCAGGACATGTTTCAAATGTAAACAGTATTGAACCACATACATTAAACATGGCTTTTATTCCTTCAGTAAACAAAAATATAGATAAGCTAATTGGGTAGTTATTTTGATAGGGTCAGAGATTAATTATGTTTACTTGAAAGCTGCTTGTACTATTACTTTGAGTGTATGAAGCAACAAACAAACAAAAATAGGATTCGACTCCCGGTGTGGACCCACCCTGAGAGGAAGGAGGTATTTTCTCTCGATTTGGGGATGCTGACGACTTGGATGGCTCCCAGTTTTCATCCTACTCCTGTTCCTGGGCCATCAATCATTTCCCGCATGGCACCTGGACCTGAAACGAGGCTTCAAATTAATATATGTTAAAAATAAAAATTTAAAATTTAAAAAAGCTCCCCAAATGTTTCCTGGTTTATAACAAGGGAGATGAAAAGCGAAAGCTTTTTATGTAGGCTTTTTTTTCCCCCTGAGTGATTTCTCTCTGCTACCCAACTTAGCCCTGCCAGAAAGCCATTAAAGCCCTACTTACTGCTTACCCCACTTTCTGAGCGGCGTGTTTGGTTTGTGGTGCTATAGCTGTATGATTTCTTCCCTCTTTCTTTGATGAGAATGGTAGTTCGGTTTCCCCCCCAAATGCTAGAGTTTAATAAATCGTTATACAAGTAAACTCCATAGTTTTCTCTCCCACGTTCATGAGACATTTGTACAAACAGACTCCTTAATCAATCCCACTATTGTGCTCTGCCCCTTTGAAGATCATGGCTGTTTCTCTCTTTCATGGACTTGCTTCTTGCTACTTGCTAAAGTAAAGGCTAAGCCTATGTGGGAAGGCTCTGTCTTACCCGAGAGGTAGAATTCTTCTGTTTAATTCTCATATTAATATTAGAGAGGGAAGAAGAACGTATTAAGATATGGTCACATTGGTCACATTCTTAATATCCAAACTCATGCTCCAGCTGGGGTTGAAGCTCCATCTTAGGTTAAGTTGCCTGTTTAGCGTGTGTTCCTGTTTTACTACTGAAGAAAAAAAATACAAAAAAACCCCAAGAAACAAAAAACTTAAAGTCTTCTATTGGGTGAAATTCTGAGGACCCAAACCAACGTTGTCAGATATACAATAAAATACTGTGTTTCATAAACCCATTTTGATCATTGACATGCTTAATATATTTAATGCTTTGCCTTTGACGTTAGTAGTAGTAGCACTAAAATTCATTTATAGATAATATAACGATAAAACTACTATTAAAATAATGTCTTTAGAATATGACAAGTGTTAACACTAAAAGGAATAATTGACATTTATTGAGTGCTTGCCATTTGGCAAACTGTTTTTTACATATATTCCTTTACCGACTTTTCACAAGATTGCTTCAGAATTAATGTTCGTGTCTTTGGCTTTATGTCAGAGAAAGATGGTTACTGTAAAGACTACGGAATTCGGGCAGGCCCAGGGCACAGGTCCTCAGTCCCAGCTACCCTCAGAGTGGGGAAGGAATTCTGAAAATTCAAGTCCAATCAGAGCTGCAGAGTGAGTTGAAGGAGAGCCTGGACAACTCTGGGAGACCCCATCCCCGAACACAAGGTAAAGGGAGAGGAGAAGGAGAGGAGAAGGGACAAGTTAGGGACTTGCCCAACTGAAGCAGGTCCTGGGTTCACTCCCCAGGACCCCCAAATTAACATTATATAGTCACTCATAATTTCTCCAGCCAGAAAGGAGGGTCACAATCTAAGCTCTGTGTCGTTTCTGTGTATGTATAAAACTTGGGGATAGCTCATCTAGCTCTTCCATGTTTAGACACAGGGAAACTGAGGCAGGGAAGCTATTGTGACTCATTCTGGGGCAAGAATCTGGGCTTTTCCCACCGCGCCATTGTCGGATATCCTAAGGCCGGTGTCAGGCTTCTGTAAGTGGATGAACGGTTGGAGGGAAAATCAAGGTGGGATGCTCGCAGCTGGTCAAGGGTCAAGTCAGCAGTCAAGAGGTCAGGGCCCCTCTTCCGCCTTGGACAACCCGTGTGAGTTGTTTGAATTGTGAAAACCAGATTCTCCGTGCTCAAAACGGAAGTCAACTTGGTAAACTTCCGGACACAGAGTTACTGCAAAATCGAATGAGCTCATACACGTCAACACACGCAAAGGATGGGCCATGGTCTATGGTAGGTGATTTAAACACCGGGATAGTGTGCATGGAAGTGCACACTGTGCAAAGCAAACAGAGCACAGACATTGAGCTGTATGATGCTCGCCCTTCAGGGATGTGAGAGATGACACGACATTCAGTTTTCCAGGGCAGAGAAAAACCAGCTAGCGATTAAACTCCAGGAAACTTTGGTCCCCACACGATGGAAGATAAGGAATGAATTTCTGGGTGGCTCAGGGCATCTCCTGAAGTTAGGATAAGCGACCCAATTAGAAAGATTCATTTTTGCTTGATATTATAAGATTAAAAACTGACGTTGTAGAGAAAAGAGTGGATTCTCTCTTCTTCTATCAATTTCTGTGAATTTGTTTAGGAAAAGGAGATTGGGGGAAGTTCACCAGCTATGTCTGAGACAGGTCTTTACTCTGAAGTTCTTGAAGCATTTGTTTCTCTCAGTGAGAATCCCAAGATCAGGAATGAAACACACAAGCACAGAACAGGTAAAATTAAGTGGTTGAGAATGGATAGGAAAAACGGGGCAGAGGTCCACATCAAACGGAAGAGGGGCAATCACGGGCTAACGCGCAATCTATCGGTTTTCCATTTAAATGACACAGCATATTTCCTTTGGAGAATCCTGGGAGGAGGTAACATGAGGTTTTATGTAGTCTCTAAAAAAATCTCACTTGAACTTGCAAGGTAGCAACATGCTTTAGAATAATTCTTACTTCCAAAGTTCACTGATGTATGTATGGTCTCGTTCAGGGGACTTCTGATAAGGAATGCAGTCTCCCTCAAAATCCCTGACTCCCAGGCTTCTACGTTCTGACTAATCCTACAGACAAAGCATGCTAGAGAGTGGGGACTCTCACTCCTAACTGCCAAGCCACGCTGCTTCTTGATGAAGGGGAGTGTATAAAGCTGTCGTGCGCACCTCGCCTAATAAATCTAGTAACTTCTAGTGCACAGAAAGCTGAAAAAGCACTTTAAAATATGGTTTATGTCAGTCTTTATTTTAAGTATAAAAATCCCAGGTTCAAGTCGTAGCTCCTATTGAACCCGAAGTTCAGTTTTAGTCTAAAGGGGGAAATGTGAACAGACTTCGCCTTCCCCCGAGCTCAGACTGCAAACATTCCCTCCTCTAACCTACTGCATCTTCATGGCCCCTCTTGTCTAGCAGGCTCGTCGCGGGGGCTGTTTTTGAAGTTCCATCAATCTATTAAACATTAGACAGAAGGTTTTAGGAAACAGGCCATGTGTATTGTGACGTACAGTCCTGGAAAGAAAAATGATCAATCTGTGTATTTGCCTTTTAACTAGTTGTAGACAAGTTGGCCACATCCTTGGCTCATTAATGAATTCTGTCATGTCCCATCTCCACTGCTCTCTTATGATATGAATTCAGATCTCCGCTTGGCAATAAAAAGAGAGTCACTGATTTAAGTTTCTGCTTCCAAGCTAGGGCTCATCATCCTTAATAATCAAGAGACTGAATACCATAAGGGCAAGGAAAACAGTCTTTCAAAGTGATTTGTAAGGCGTAACTTGAGCTAGACTTTTGAAGGGATTTTCTCTAAGATATGTGCGGGCTCCATTCTTGCAAATGTTTCGACTCACTGGTTTGGCCTTTCTGCACCTTTTTGGAACCACTTTTACTTAAAAAAGAAAAAGAAAGAAAGAACACAACCCAAATGTATGCAGGAATTTAGAGCATTATTGGAAATGTAGGGAATTTTATATTTATTCATGAATGATCTTAAGCCTCAGTTATAGAAACCTTGACCAACACCAAAGCATGTATGCAGGACATTTGGTTTCTTACCAGTTTTCAGGAAGTTGATTGAAAGAGGCCCTCAAGGCTTAACTCTCTTTCCCTGACAGTGTCTCTACTGAAGAAGTTTTTCTAGAAAACAAGGCTACTTTCCTTAGCATCTGGTCTCTTTTATCTGGCACATTGATTCCTGGCTCCTTTTTATCTAGGACAACCTATTTATAAATCAAGTATAACCACTCCGATAGATCCCTCCATTACTAGCATCTCTCCCATGTTTAAATTAGCCTTAAGGATGCTCAAGTTTTCCTTAATGGCTTGGGCATAGAATTTAGAGACATCGTGCATTGGACAATGTGAAGGGAACAACGAATGAACATATCTTTAAAAAATTAAAATTAAAATGCATATATTCTCAGCATTTGAAATGGAAATTACGGTGATACTCTGAAATATGGGTGTTAATCTGGACTAGATAGTTCTCTACATTACAGAAATGTGCGTTTTTTCTCAATTGGACTTTTTATTTAAAAAATTATTATTATTTTACTAAAAGCTAACAGAAAAGTACCAGCAATGATCCATTTGACTGGTGCAGATTTTATTTTTCTGTATTGTGAATTTCAAAATCCCTTTTTTCCCTGATTGCTGTGTTTCAGTTATTCTTTTACCCAAGGAAGGCACCTTTGCCTGAGGATGATTCTTCGCTGAGGAACTGATCTAAGAACTATACCACTCTTTTTTACAGCGTACCTTCTGGAGGGAAGGGAAAGAGGAGACAACCGAGCAAACCGTTCCGTGATGAACACTTCCCCCTATTGTCACGTGTCTGAAAGCTCCCTAACAGACAACATCTGACAGTCACTGTCCACTGGAGCATTGTCACCTGCATGCTCACGCAGTAGAGGACCAGCATCTGTCCGCAGAATTCACGTCTGTGAGTACAGAGCAGTTACCTAGCACCGTGGAGTGGTCTCTGAACTTCCAGACTTCAAACAGGCTTGACCACCTGGACGATGCGGAGGATTCCCATAGACAGCCTTCTCCCAAGTGTTGGATTTAGTCTGCTGTTAAAAGTCCTTACCTGGAGGAGAGAAGGAAAGAGATTCCTTCCACTCAAAATGGTTCTACAATAGCAAGGGAAATATTGCATCAGTATTTCAGTCCGTTAGGCTATCGTTGGTTATTTGAATCTTCCCTCAAGGAGCATAGCTTCCCATCCAGTCCTTGTGGTTTGCCTTACAGAGTTCTCAGACTCTTTGCAACTTCAACTGTAGCAGGAGGTGTCTGAGTACTAGTCTACTCTGCGCCATTTACAGGAAATCTGATCCGCTATCGGCTTAGACAGTTCCTCCAGGGTGGCAATGGTAATCCAGGAAGAAGCATGATTCCATATGCATTAGCACAGCGATATGAACAGATATTTCCTTTCTAAGTGAACGCTAAAATTACTTTATTTCCCATCTATTTCTGCAGTGCACACCACATTGTCTTTATTTCCCATCTATTTTCTCAGTGCACACCACTTTGTCTATTTCCCATCTATTTCCGCAGTGCACACCACATTGTCTTGATTTCCCATCTATTTCTGCAGTGCACACCACACTGTCTTTATTTCCCGTCTATTTCCGCAGTGCACACCACATTGTCTTGATTTCCCATCTATCTCTGCAGTGCACACCATGTTGTGGCCTTTTTGTTTCAACCACTTTTTCTTCCAAACTGCTTGGAAGACTAAGGCAGCAGGCCAGCCTTCTCCCCAGAGAAAACAATCTTTACTCCTCAGCTTACTGATGATGGCTTATTTACTTCAGTCCTGGTATATAATCTCCACGGCACTTAAATAATGACTCTGCCTTTGAATGCACGACTTTCAAGTCCTTATTTTATGCACTAAACTCACAGCTGTTGTTTCATCCTTGACATCGCTGTTGATTTGGTAAGAAGAACATTCGGGATTTTTTTCTCTTATCAAAACAAACAAAATTCCACTTTCAGAAAGTTCTGCAAGCTGTCTGAGCTGCCTCCTGTGGCGTTATCGGATGACAAAACCCAGAATCTCTCACGAGCAGAACTTACCTTCTGAAAGTAAAACACGAAAGAGATGCCCTCACACCAAACGAGACTCAGCGATGGTTTTGCTGACTATGGGGTAGTGCCGGGATTTTGCCTCTCCAGAGGTTCATGATGCTGTTAACCTTCACTAAATGCCACGGGCAGGAAAGTACCTGAAATGAAAGGACACGGGAGTTAGCAAGTTAGCAACTGAGCCTACAGGCCAGACACAAAAATCAAGAAAGCCTGCCCTCCCCGGGAGACTTCATATCTGTATGGAGGCGATAAGAAGGGTCCAGTTGGGCAGTTTTAGCAATGTCTCATGTTGACTCAACTTTTTCATCCTGGTCAGTTTCCTGTAAGACCAAAGTCCCAACATGAATCCCCCATGCTGCGAAACTCCTTGTGTATATGATTTTATTAGATGATAATGAGAGTTGGTTTTAATTATTTCTTTTACTTTTTTGAGATTATAATATAATGACATCATTTCTACCCTACCTTTCTTCCCTCCAAAGCCTTCAGTTACCTCTCTTTGCTCCTTTTCAAATTAATAATCTCTTTTTTTCATTATTTATTCTCCCCTCTTTCTTTCTCTCTCTTTCTCCTCTCTCTCTCTCTCTCTCTCTCTCTCTCTCTCTCTCTCTCTCTCTCCTTTTCTGTCTCTCTCATAAATACATAAGTACAATCTCTTCAGTCTGTACAATGTTACTTGTATATATGTTTTTAGGGTAAGAAATACACACACACACACACACATTCTTGAGGAGGATGTTGTGTTAAAAAGTTCATCAGAGTCACTGCCCTATAAGATGGTCACTTATTCCACTGGTTGATGTACTGTAAAATGAGGCCATATTGAGAGTTAGACACTGTCACAGCTCTAGTGAGAGCTAAGTAAATATCTTCTTTAGTTTATCATTCTAGCAATTTCCTAATTAAATAAAGTATTTGAACATTATAATCCCCATGATAAATAATTTTTCCTCTCTCATTGAAAAAGATCTAGTAATAGAAAATAGTATAGTTTAATAAGCAATTGAGACATAAGGGGACAAAATAAAATGCATCTATTTTCGCTAAAAAAAAAATGATCCAAATCATAACAACGCCTGATTTACATGCTCCTCTTATTCAGTTCTGTGCAAATCCTGCTCAGCCTCCTCTGAGGACACAGAAGGAGTCAGGTCACATCCAAGCACACTGGATCTGTTTATAAACTTGAAAACAAAAATGGAGGAGTTCCTGTCACGCCAGCGATGCAGGATATAGAAACCGAGTGACTCATCGCAGGTTTTCATCATGACACAGCCCCTTCCAGCCTGAGAGAGTCAAGGAAAGCAGGTCCTCTTCCTTTGCTCTTGACCTTCTCAGTTAGACATGAGATATACGGGTTAGTGATCAGAGTCGTTGGAGTTGGCCAACAAGCCACTAGCAGCAATGTAACACACATGCGCACACGTGTATGCACTCATAGAATGCGGGAAGGTTACTGAAGTCATGCTTTTGAGAGAGTCATACTGCTTGATGCTTCATCTGCAACATCCATGGGCGCCCCCTTCTCCTCAATTTCCACCAAACCAGACACTCATCTCGTCTGGCAGTTGGCAACTGATAACCTCTTGGTTGAAGACTTGGTTCTGAGATTAGCAGGGATGCCCTTCTTCCGCTCCCTCACAAGACCACAATGGTCCAACTCAAAATGGCGAGATAGGAAGAATGGGGGGAAGCCACACTGGGATGTGGGGTACACACTTCATGGTGAAATATTGAAAGTGGAAATACCAAAGATCTAGGTGAAATCAGACACTAAAAACCTATTGTGTGTATATGGAAATTGGAAATTAAAAAGCGTTTTAAAAGATTTTGCTTTAGGGTTTTGATTAGAGGTGAAAATGTGTACAGCCTTCTTGAAGATAAAGTCTGGCAAATTATACTTGTCATTTTATGTGACAATCTTCTTCCCTCATCCCTATTTCTCTGACTGCAGTCTTAGAACGGACCCAGATTTATGCGCATCCTTTGTTGGTACATCAGAATTTCCATCTTGAATAATGTGGTACAAGATGATTTGCTCACACAACGAGATCAGAGAATGAACATGCGAAGAGATATATTGCAGATGAAGTGGTTGTGTGTGTGTGGTTGTTTAGTGGGCCTCCAGGTTTGTGGGATTGAACCCAATTCTCCTAATTCTATGAACCACACCAGTGCTTCTATCCTTCTATGTGGAAGAAAACAACATCAAGCTAAGAATTCAGTGGAGATCAGAGGATGACTTTAAGGAGTCAATTCTCTTCCTTCATAGATTGAGTTCCTGCCATCAGGTCTGCTTGGCAAGGGCTTTATATGCTGAGCTATCACAACAGCCCAATTAAAATTTTAAAAACTGTCTAAGTAATAAATTATGAGCCAAATCTGTATATCCCCAATTATTTACAAAACCATTTATAACAAACATACATGACTTTTGCCATCAGCATAATTAATATATAAGAGGCTTAATAACATATATTTTAATGAGAACCTGGGTGGTCCATAGTAGACAGAGGACATTCTGCAAGAATTAGTTCTTGCTACCATCATGTAGGCTTCAGAAATTCAACTAAGGTTGTCAGACTAAAGACCCCTATGCCTAAACAATTTTATAGACCTTCTATTTCTTATCTTATGCACCTCCGGGTCCTTTATAGAGATCCCACATCATTTCTTTATGTTCTGTAACATGAGGGCCGGCTTGTTGGGGTATCTGTTCCTGCCCGGTACCCCACAGCCGGCAAGTCCCAGAGAAAATCAACCACACAGAGATCTCTATAAGTTATAGAGCTGATTGGCCCATTAGGTCAGGCTACTTATTAGCTCTTATAACATATGTTACCCCATTATCCTTATCTACGTTAGCACATGGCTCAGTACCTTTTCCAGTGGGGCAGCTTACATCTTTCCTCTCCGGTGGTCTGGGCAGAACTGGCAGAGGGACCTTCCTAGAATACACCCAGTCTCTTTGCTCCACCTCTACCTCCTGTCTGGCTTTCCTGCCTATATTGCCTGCCTGGCCAATCAGCGTTTTATTAAAATATGATTGACAAAATACAGATATTTCTCCTGCACCAATATTCGGTAGTTTTTAAAACTTATTCATACTATTCCTTTGGACTTCATACTATTTCGTTGACTTCCACTATCATTTTAATCCCATTCGTTGGTAATGCACATAGTTGCATAGAACTTCAGAATGGAGTTTACATGAACGAAGAGCAGGGGTCAGATGTGCAACTTTCCCAAAACACAGAGCACTGCCTTTTCCTCTCTCACACACCTGACAATGGAGAATGGCCTTCACAGGCCATTCGGAGAAGCCAATACGGTCCTAGAAACTGCTCAAAACTCACCGATGCACCCCGTATGGCTGGTCACATTTAAACAGACGATGGAGGCGCAATGTGAGGAAGTGGACAGAGCAGACGATGGAGGCGCAATGTGAGGAAGTGGACATCGGGGCCGTCGAGAAACCAGCCAGCTTTTCCTTTAAACCCCGTCTCCTGAAGTCATTTGGCTCTTTATATTGTTTATATAACTAATGGGTTGTGAAATACTGCTGCCTAAAATTATATAGTTTTATTGTCATTTCCCCGATAGCCTTAATAAGATTTTATAGTTAGTTTATCAAGCATATAACACCAACATTTGTAAGTCACTTCTGAATAAGGGCATGCCATTACCCCTGGTGGCTTTTAAGAGACGTCTTTTTATTCAAGTTCTAGGAAGAGTGATTATGGGTTACTAGTATTCACCGACATTTGAAGAAATATAACCAGATCTTTTTCTCTGAATTGCCTGTGCTACCAGACACCTGCCAAGGAAACTGGGGTTTACCTTTGTGAAGCAGACAAGGCAAAGAATAAAAGTAGAACAGGAAGGGTCAGAAAAAAATGGCAGGATGAGGGAGAATTTCGGGGCTGCGATGGTACCCAGAGATGGTGAGGCTATGGACTTGGAGTTTTAAGATGCTAAGCCACATTCTGAGTGCACAGAACCGGAGAGGAGAGACAGAAAGACATTATATACCCACAAGCATGTACAATTTTACGTGTCAGTTAAATATGTCGTTCAAATTAAGAAACAAAAACGAAATGTTGAAACTTCATACCTCCTTGTCTTCTCTCATCCCATATTTTATTAACCACTCTTTCCCATCCCCCACAATTAAAGTTTTAAAACTTTTAATTAAATTTAATTTTCTTGGCAATATCTATAATTCATGTCTTAAGTATTGTTTTCCTAAACAAAATAGTAAATGTATCATGTGTTTATTCCCCTCCTCTGTTTGTACAGCCCCACCCAAGCTTCCCATCTAGAACCCAAACACACTAGGATTTGCATGACCGCAGATTGACTTCTGGGTCAAGACCCTCTGTCTTCTAAACTTAACTCGCTAAAAATCCTTGCCTATGTTCAGCTTTGCTGGGGGGGGGAGGGGCTTCCAGTCTATTTGTTCAACAGATCATTTTAATGCCCCATTCAAGAGCGCTGACTGTTCTGTCTTGGTTCTTACTATTTTGAGAGGTCAGTTGTCTAGGCTTGAATCCTCTCTGTGTATTCAGCTTAGTATTCAGATTCGCATAATCTAAAAACCTGCCCGTTCATTTATGGGAAGCACATATATATCTTTATCATTATTTTTGTTTGCTAAAATGTCTCTCTCTTTCTATGACAGACTCTTAACCACGGGACATTAGAAAATCAACTTATCGTCTGACTGAAACTCTTTTATGCCTGGAGTTTTTCTCTTGTCTGCTTTTCTAGACCCCGAAAGGCTTCATCAATACTTACACTTTAGCTTTGGAGGATCTTACAGCCGCTAAACTCCTCAGCTGTCGTCCTCTACTGTGTTCGAATTCAGTTTCTTCTTTCCTAACTTCCAAAACTTATGAGTGTCTCATTGCTTATGTGCCTTCTTCCTCTTCTGCGATAAAAATGTTCGCCTCTCTGTTCTGTTATCTTTATTTTACCAGTATCCATCTCCTTCTTCTTTGATTGAGATACTGGTTCTACTGGTGGTCTTTCCTCCCCAATATTGGATTATTTTTTGGTTCCATAGTAGTATTTACAGCTGGAGTTTCACGTTGACCGATGCTTGAATGCTATCAGACTTATTAAGATGCTTTTAGGAACAAAGAAGATATCAACACACTAGGGTTGCCTGTTAGCTATAGTAAATGGGAGCTCTGGTTTAAAAAGGAGGGGCATATTTGAAACCAACTAAGGCTCGCAACACTTTCCACCTAATCTCTGTGGCTGATATCACAATAAACGATCCTGGTGTCACTTTGGAGGTATCACCCATTCGATTGCTATCCAGGTCACCTCTAATGTCACAGCCTTGACCATGCTGTTTCTCATATTAAATATTTTACTCTATGGATTGCCTTCATTTTCAGTTTTATGATTGCTTTCAGTTGCTTTCTCTCATTCCGTAATTTCTCATAGTTGGTGTCAAGAAAAACACCGATCTTGGCTTCCAACTTGTGTGTGTGTGTGTGATCTTTGTAGGTCTTAAGACTATAAGCATTGTTTTCAAAACGAAAACATTTATAAGCACATACATTAATCTATAATTAAGCAACCATGAATAATATCAAATAATGTTTAAATAAGTAAATATTTTATGAATGATTGACTTCTTGCCATTTGTCCTCCTGAAAACAAATATTAATTTACAAAATATGCTTTATTGTTTAAGTCACTACACGTTGACAGCAACACCGGATATGTGATACAGAAAGATACAGGATGCTTTTCCTGAGAGTGCAGCCCTCCCTTCCACTATGGCCTCCCCTCCATGACAGGGCTCCCGGACAACCATTCTAACACGATGTACTGTTTACCTGAAGGCTCCTCCCTGATTGCAAGTAGCCTCTATTTTGGACAAAATGTGTAGTGGAACATATTCATCATCATTATATCATAGCCAAGCGTGTCTTTCATTCCAATCCCCAATCCCTGACAAATATGGATCCTCCTGTAGTCTTCATGCTTGCTTATCTAGCATGCAATGTAGTTGCAACAGAGAGTGGCGCCCTTTCGCTAATTGACTTTTCTCCCTTTATAATAATTTATGAAATTGGAGCAAGATGTCATGGACATAAATGAAGAAACAAAGCTGAAATGACTAGTTCTATATTTTTAATTTATTATTACCCTATAGAACATGCTGGTACTTCTAAGAAGTACATTTCTTCTTCTTCTTCTTCTTCTTCTTCTTCTTCTTCTTCTTCTTCTTCTTCTTCTTCTTCTTCTTCTTCTTCTTCTTCCTCTTCCTCCTCCTCCTCCCTCTCCTTCTCTTCCTCCTCCTCCTCCTCCTCCTCCTCCTCCTCCTCCTCCTCCTCCTCCTCCTCCTCCTCCTCTTCTTCTTCTTCTTCTTCTTCTTCTTCTTCTTCTTTTTCTTCTTCTTCTTCTTTCTCCTCCTCCTCCTCCCTCTCCTTCTCTTCCTCCTCCTCCTCCTCCTCCTCCTCCTCCTCCTCCTCCTCCTCCTCTTCTTCTTCTTCTTCTTCTTCTTCTTCTTCTTCTTCTTCTTCTTCTTCTTCTTCTTTGAGACAGCGTTTCTCTGTAGCTTTGGAACCTGTCCTGGAACTAGCTCTTGTAGACCAGGTTGGCCTTGAACTTATGTTCTTAAAGTTTTACACCATCAAAAAGTCGATATTTTTCAATCACAGAGATGCAATACTGTCTTTGTGATAGGCTGGATTGCGTTTCTGAAGGAGCTGAAGCATTGGCACACTGTGACCAGGTACCGCCACCCACACTCGGAGTCTATATGTGCTTCCTTATGTGACAGATTATAGCATTTGCCGAAGGAACTAGTAAGCATGACCTTGGCATGACCTCATTTTTGCCTCTTCAACACATTGTCTGATGCATGCCCGACTCGACCCGACATGCTTTATCTGACCTGTGATATTCCATAGTCTGTAATTATGTTGACTTCATGATGTCTCAGGGAAGAACCTCAAGACATCCCTGCCGGGAGACTGGCAGTCCTTTGGACATGAAAAGACTTTCATACACAAGGGCTCTTGTTTACTATATTAACAGAAAACGGAAGATTTGCATTTGGAGTGTTAGGAAAAATATCCCAAAGTCATCGGTTTCTCTGAGCAACATATTGTGCTGGCTACCACATGACCATGGAGATCTACACTTGTTAATCTCAGCAGAAGTCGCTCTTGTCCTGGATGGAGCGAGCCTTATTCCGAGAGGCTCCTCTGAACAAGTAGAGTGGGGACAACCTCCTCAGGACTGGATATCAGAAGTACTTTCTGCTTCTTTGGGACCCTGCACGTGACTATGAAGAGTCACCAGTCGCTTACCAGGGCTCTTTATGTAAAGTTGTCAAGGCGTTTTTTTCTGGACCGACGCTAAAAGCAGAGATGTCTGGCACTGCACCTTGGCCCAGCACGCCCGAGCTACAGCAGCACACAGAGGCCCGTGACACACTTAAATACGGTCTTGGTGACTGGCAGGGTATATTTATTTAGGAACTATCATGAGTCAGAAGAGAATTACCCGAAGTAGGTTTCTATTTCCCTCAAGAGGATTCATAGGTGGCCTTCATTTTGGATATTGCTAGCTAGCTAGCTAGGACAGCTGACTATGAGTCTCCTCAAAAAAAAAAAAAGAAAAAATCGCCTAATTCTGTTTTGTGCTTACTTGGGCTGTCACGAAGTGAGAACTAGATTTTAGTTCCACTCCATGGTAGCCAGGACTGTTGGGTAAAAGCAACGAAAATGGAATTGAAAGCCAGTTGAAGCAGCTGGAATTGGGGCAGAAAGGTTCTCAGCCGCAATACCACTGGCATCCTGGGTTTGATGATTCTTTGTAATGAGACTGAGCACCGCCCTGGGGGTGTTAGCAGGACTCTTCTGAGCAGATGCCAAAAGGACTTCGCTTTTAACTGTGATCATTGAAAATGGCTCAGAAGAGACCAAATGTCCCTCAGGGGTAAAATGGTTGCTTGAGGTAACTGACAAATTCCTATATTGAAGCAGCAGCAAGCAAGAAAACTTTCACAGTCAAGCAAAAGGCAGCTAGGGCAGGCTTATATTCGACCCACTCAGCAACTCCACGCCGGCTGTTAAAATCAGGCCTAATGTCTGCAGTTGCTTTGTGGTCAGAGGTGAAGTCAAGCCCTATGTGTCCTGGGTACTGAGGGATGCACCTGAGGCAAATAGGGTGTCCATTATAGGAGAGGAGAGGAGAAGACGGAAAGATGCCAGGTAAGAGAAACAAGTAAATAGTTTCTCAGATTGCATGCATTTATTCATCAAGTAGTTTCTAGAAACTCCGCGGTAAGCAAACAAATCCTAGCTCACATTTGCAGGCACCCTCTTTCTTCTGACAGAGACTCTTGTGCTTTAGCCCTAGCTAGCGTAGTACTACAAGAGAACCTTGAACTTGTAGCATTTAGCCCACTTGAACCTCCTAAGTCCTGGATGGCAGGCACCAGCCACTATGCCTGGTGCACACATTTCTTGGGTCTTTGTTGTATTTTTTTGTGACCTAGTTGCCTAAAACTTTCTAGAAATTGGGGATATAGATGCACTGTAAGTTGATATACATTGAAACAAGTATCAGCCCCAGGAGGAAAACCAAGTCATATCCGCCATTTTAGTTCCATTTTGTGCATTTTAAGATCATTTTGGCTTCCTTACTAATTGGAAATGAGTTGTTAAGTAGCTTCATTTATTCACGTAGACACATAACAAATATTCATAGTCTCGTCATAACCCTAGCCCCTGTGGTTCTATGTTCATTCCCAAGAAATTCAAACTTTTATTCCCTTCCTCCATCATCATTATTAGCCTGAAAAATGTCTTGTAAGGTTGGTATTGATTGTGCCCAAAATCTCAAAACCACAATGACATAAGCAGGATGGAACTTGCCTTGTTTCTCACGTGAATGCTCAAATCTAGCCCTCCCGTTCTAGAGGCCAGCTTTACAGCATTAGGAGATTGGCCACTTCAAATATCTTTTGTCTAAGTCTTTAATAACTGAAACTTAACCATTATTTTCTAACCAGAATAAAGGAAGAAGTATGAAGGAGAGAATATCCCTCCCTCTAATGGTGTTTTCTCAATTTGTCCAGACAGCCAGTTCTACCTACATACCATTGACTAGAAGTCAATCACATGGGGCCTCTTTCGCTGTGAGTTACTTCGTTGATCAAGTAAGAAGAGTGGAAGAGATTGAAAACCGTCCGTGTCTTAATGGACTCATTACCTGGTCACTCCAGATTTACAAAACAGACCCCATGTCTTCAAGAGATAAGAGGTCAGGGATAGAAACAGATGACCGTCCTGCTCTACTTGAGAAGAAAAGGGTTAATCTGAGGATCCGAGCTAGCAAGAACATGGGAAGGGCACATACATCAAAGGTCAGGAGTCAATTCTCTGAAGTCTGGGGACCAATTCCTGAAGGTTTGCCATGAAGACTATATTGAGTAGTTCTTACAGATTTCCAAAAGTTTGAAAGTTTCCACTAAACACTTCTGTCAAAATGGTCGTGTGGATGCTTGGGAGAATTCTGGAAACCTCAGTGACCTTACGTCTACCCAAGAGACATGTCATAGACTCCTGAGATTAAAGTGTGTTCTTCATTTCAAAATCTTACCTGGATCAAGTTCACTGACAAAAATCCATCTAAGAATATGAAAATGCGAATCTGGGAATGTGACCTTTAGGGATACAAACGATACTGCGTTGAGAGTAAACAATCAGGCTCTGAGGGCTGGTTAGCATTTATCCTTGCATTTGACTTACTGAGATCTATCAGAGCCCTGGCAATAGGCCAGCAATTAAGAGGCACCACGCTATACTGGCTTCTCAGGTCCTGCGCTCATTATTTTGGATGAACACAAAGATTAGGGTGGAGGGAGACAATGCCCAGTGTCAGACAGGCTGAGTGTGCTGTGTAAACTATTAAGAATTACGTAGTGTGCATGACATGCTGAGTAGAGAGTGCATCGTTAGCCTTTGGACCTGGGAAAAACACCCTACCTTGTTTGGATCTCAGTTCCACTTCTTTCACTAAAAATGATGCAGAATGCCCTTTCTTGGTCTATTTCCCTTCTGTTGACCCATTTTGTGATATTTAAAAGTAAATAACCACGAAAAAAGTTAATAGAGAAAATTTCAAGTTTATGTGTGTGTATCTGCTACACGGTGTTACATATAGACATGAGTGTATTTATAGAGAAAAACAGAAGGATATTGACGTCTGCTTGCCAATAATAGATTTTTGCTGGGACTATTTCAGGTGAATTTATATTCTTCTGTGTACATGTATTCTACAAAGGGGGTGGATTATTTTTAAAATCAATAAATATTTGAATTATTTTAAAAAATGAGGTAAAGCTTGAGCTAGCTAAATATATACAGGAAAGGACACATGAAAATTCACAGAAATCTATGTCTAAGATCTGACAAGTCCTAACTGTCTTTAGACTGAAGATTCACAACCAGTATATTATGGTACTCTCCTAGATAGCAGGATGGGACGTCCTTCCCAACACAACCAAATAAGGCCCTCGTGTAAGTGGCTACTTTATTACAAGATGTTGTTTTAATATAACCATTTTAAGTAATAAATGAATTCTTTTCTAACTCTTTGGCGCTAGTAAGAGTCTGACTAATCATGCATCAGAAATGTGTGTTTTTTTTTTTTTTTTTTTAAAGTCCCAGCCTGCTGGTAAGAGACTTCCCACAGTAACTTAAAGCCCCGGAATCTAAGGGATCTCCCTTCCCGCTTTGTCTATGGAGGTCTTATTTCACATTTTCCCAGAGACAGTATCAGGCCGTTAATCCCACATTACTTTAATGAACGCTGAAGTTCTTGGATGTGGGGGGAGGAAAACAGTGTGGCAAGAGTTGTAAGAACGAGTTTGAGAGGATGGAGCACGGAAAGTTGTTGGACGACAGACTAGGCGTTCCGTGGTGAACCACCTGCGCTCCTCAGCCTGAGGATCTGTCTCCAGGCAGAAAACGTGCAGGAGACGGCCCCCAGAAAGAGATGGAAGGAGCTGATAGTCCACGTGCAGTTAACAGTGGAAAGTTGGTTTAAGGGGATTGTTGCCATATCAACGTTGTATCCTTAAGACATTCTGCTGAAACCAAGACAACATTATTAAAACGCTGTAACTTAACCGTGAGTCGCATCCAGACTTCAGGTTGCAAACGTTCAAGTATGGTTTCCGTTCCAACCCGGCAAATGGAATTCTCCATGTTCTAGCTGCTACAGATGTCTGAGAAGATAAATCCATCAGGATCTGTTAAATAATTTCCCCTTGGTGAATTATAAAAGGAAGGGATTTTGCAAAGGCAACTGGAAAGGAGAGGAAAGGGGGCTTGCTTGTCACCTGCTGTGGGTTGCAGCTGTAGCTAGAGACTTCTGAGGAGGGAACAAAGCTGGCCCAGTAGGAACCCTGGTCCTAGCAAGGCTGCTTAAGTTGTTTGTATTTGGGTTGTCCCCAACACGGGACCTTACGGACCCCACTGCCTAGTTATAAACGTTGCTCTTGAGTTAACCCTGCCAGGTACGGCTCTTCCCTGTGACTGGGTGATGAAATGTGTTTGTTATTTAATCCTGCTTTATAACCTATTAAATTTAATGCTTCATGCCTCATAACCCGTGTGCTGCCTTTCTGCCATGACTGTTGCTGCGGGTCTAAGTGCATGTTCAGCATAGCGCACGCTGGCCTCCCCGTGCTGTTAAAATGACCCCCTATCTAAATGTCGTTACTGGGCTGCATCGACTTGTGCCTGGGTAAGGTTTAATATAAAAGGCTTTAGGTCTTGGTGGTTGAATGCATAAACGACTCCACCTCGGTGACATGTAGCCTTCACTATATGAAGTCGCTTCAGGAGACCCGTTAGCTAACGTCTTCAGTCGCTGCCTTCAATCCTGAGACTTGTTAGCTATAACCACAAAATCAATCACAGTCGCCCCACCTAAGATGTTGGCCACCCTGACTCTAGCCATAAGAAAAATATTGTCCCCATGGGAAAACTCTTGAAACCTTCTCTTCCCTTTTTCCTAAGGTTTTCATCGGCAGGGGGCAATGGCTCTTGATGTAGTCAGTTAGAAATGGATTTGGTGGAACACTAGCTCCCTGGCTGGGCATGCCTCCGTGACTCCATAAAGTTCAGAGAAAGTACATTTTGCTTGACATTAAATACCTGTTCTTCCAAGGAAGACAATTTATACTTAATGTTGTTAAAGGTGATTTATTCTCACAGGCAAGTGAATAAGTTAAGGCCACTTGGGTTGAGAAACAGTTGCCCGAGTTAGGTGAACTCTGTGAGTTCAAGGCCAGCCTAGTCTACAGAGCAAGTTCCAAGACAGTCAAAGATGCATAGTGAGACCCAGCTCAAAAACAATGGAAAAGGAATGAAGGAGCAGTTGTTATCCTTTGATCATTCAGATGTGTGTGATTGACAAGAGACTTGTTTCGAATCTTAATTTTCTAATGGGTCCTTCTAAACACACAGTTCAGGCTCCGTTTGTCTGACTTACGACATAAAAATAATCTTTCTATTTTAAAATTGCATTTATTTTATTTTATTTGATGTGAGCGTGTGTGTGTGTGTGTGTGTGTGTGTGTGTGTGTGTGTGTGTGTGTGTGAAGGGTGTGCCACAGTGCCCAGCTGAAAGTCAGAGGATATCTTGAAGGTGTTGGTTCTCTTCTTCCACCAACTGGGTCCTGGGGCTAAAACTCAAGACATAGGACTTGGTAGCAAGCACCTTTACTCTCTGAGCCATTTTCCTGGCCCACTAATTAATCCGCACCATGAATAATTTTGAAAATGTTTGAAATATACAAGTTACAGGTAAAGCTTGGGACTTGCTTTTGAGGCGATTTCAACCTATTAAATTAACTCCGGATACAATATTCCTCTCGTTAACTGGACCGGTGTGTTCTGAGAGACAATCTGTGGACAGGCATGCCCCATGCAAAAAAAAGCACAGAAAAGAGTTGAGCAGGAAAACAGGCAGTGGCGTGGGCTGTGGAAACTCTAGGCAGGTCAGAGATGGAAGTGGTTCTTCCAGCAAGAAAACAGAGGCGGAAGTGCTGCGTCACCACTGGATAGCCATGCTCTGGCAGGGCCCTGGGTCAGCTGAGGTTCTTGCATCTCTATGTCTTCAAGGCAAGGATCACAGTAGCTAATTGTCCCAATACCTTTACTGCTTAAGTCACGGAATTGATGGGAGACAGGGTCACCAACTCTGATATCATGAATAGTCAGTGAATGCATTCATAATACACAACTCTCAGTGACCCACGGCAAGGATGCACGTGTGTGCGCGTGCACAGGCGTGTGCTTTGTCAAGGTCAAAGATCACCCTCCACAGGCACCATTCTCTGGCTTTTCTGAACTTCCCTGGCGGATGAGACCAACTACCCAGAGAGCACCAAGGATCCACCAGTCTTTCTCCAGAACTGGGATTGCAAGATCATGGCGGGTGTTTAAAAAAAAAAAATCTCTTCATTTGCTTTACTTTACATCTGTGTGTTTTTCTGAGTGTATGGACATACGCCGTGGTCATGCAGTGACAGGGGAGGTCGGGAAAGGGCATAGGAGCCCCTAGCACTGGAGGTCTCAGTAGCTGTGGGCTGCTATGTGCGTACTGGGTCTTCTGTAAGGGCAATGAGTGCTCTTAACCACTAACAGCTATCTTTCCGAGAGAGAGAGAGAGAGGGAGAGAGAGAGAGAGAGAGAGAGAGAGAATGATTTCAGGTCTTCATGTTTGCATGAAACTTTACAAGTTGAGCTTTATCCAAGCCTTCCCTAGAACACTTCGGTGAAACAAAAAATATTTCTCTTAAATGACATTTGAGACCCATTTAAACACTACCTACACGTTCTGACATATTTGATGACTCCAGAAAATTAATCTGGAACACTTGGGCTGTGTTGGCAGTGCAGGGAGGGAGAAGGTGAGTCTGCTGTGTGTTTTGTCTCTGTTTTGCCTCTGGAAACGGCGGCCTATCATGATGGTGTCTGATGGCAGCCGAGGCGGCTGTTCTTCTTGCACTGAACGGGCTGAGACTTGCAAATGAGGCTCAGATGTCTGTAATTTGGGGTCACATTTGAACTGGTGACTCAGGGGGCAAGTGTTCTATAGCCCACCAGTCCTTTTAGTCAGCTCCTGAGTCACAACTCGATTTGCTTAAGTAGAGGGCGATTACCCCGTGGGAGCCAGCTAAAATGAATAAAATACAGTGTTCTCCTGAGCAAATTCTATATTAGCCGGCATGGTCAGGGAGTTTCTGGTTGTTCTCAACGACTGTCGTGATTGCTGACTTTCAGGGAAATGAGAGAGCGTCAATATATTTGTCACCAAATGAGACCGTGAAAAGGAGTCGTTGGTAGAGTCCTCAGTTCGCTCAGAATCTTGTAGGACCAAACGGGTAACCGTAAATTATGGGTGCCCGGGAAGGTCGGGGGTGAGACTATCCAGGAGACAGGCACCCGGATGAGCCTGCTTTTGCTGTACCTAAGCCTCAGCACGGAGATAGGTTCGGTAGCAAAACACAACAGCAGCAATGATAACAGCCATAAACAAACAGAAGCGAGGCTGGCAAAACGGCAGAGTGTATCTTTCATCCTGCTTCCACGCCTAGTTTCTAGTGCCTAGTAAGTCCAAAGGGACAGCCTCTTTTATGTTCCCTTGTTTAATCCTATGACACCCGCAAAAACACATAGTATTGTAACCAGGCTGGTGGGACTCGAATTTTGACCTGTCTGGCACACAGCAGGCACCTCATGTCTAGCAATAAATACGGAACAAAACAAAAGAAATAAGTACTTTCTTCTCCTGAAATTCTTTCCTTTCCCCCCAAATGATTGTCTCTCTTTCCTAAGACAGCTGCTTCTGAGATATGGCTTATGGTTCATCATTGATGAATGTGCTTTTCTCTTCTTGCCCAACCACATGTGAGTTTTCTCAGCCTGACCTGAGGCCTCTGCTTCCTAAGAGGATAGGAGGAAAAGAAGAAATATGTTTCAGAATAGTCCAAAATAAGATTAAAAAGAGGAAAGAACACCCATCTTCTGACAGCTAAGATATAACATAGTTGTGAAGCCAAAGCTGTCTTAATAGAAAACACTATAAATGCATTTACCTCACTAATCTGTTAGAGGAGACTTTTGGTTTGGGGCATAGGAAAAATTCTCATCGCGACTCGTTTGTATTAGGATGATGAAAGGGGACCGAAAAGGCACACATTTTCCATCCAAGTGCGTGTTCATAGAGGAGAGAGAGTTATCCATCATGAAATATGTCCTCTGACTTCTTCCTTCAGGCTCCCAGCTTGGGTATTTACAAGTCTGTAAATGGCTCCTTCGGTTTCATAGAGATGCTTGGTCTCCTGTGTAGCTGAAGTTTTGTACATCTGTGTAGGTGATGGTTTCCTCCATCTGCCCCGTTGGCCTCCAGGGTGCACCTCCAACTTGACACAGACTGTACCTTTGGTTGCTATTTGGCCTGTCACTCAGTCACCAAGGGGCCTCTTTGACCCTCAAATTCCACCTTCTTTGTAAATGGACCTTCTAGCTGTTGGCAGGACCTCTTCCTTCAAAAGGTCCGAAGATGGAACACATCATGTATCCTTAACCGCCCGTGTTCTGCTGGTACTTTCAGAAGCCAGAGAAGTCAGTGTTGGGAGTTCAGGGGAAGCCGTTGGCACAGGGAATAAGCTCAGAGGGCCTGGGTGATTCTTCTGGGAAGCCCCTGGAAACCACAGCTTCCTTTACTTCGCTGTGATGAGGAACCCAATCCCAGGACAAAGACAAACATTCCATCGTTGCCGGTGAGGCCTACAGGTGACACACTGCTGGGTCTGTCCTGAGCATTGCTCCTTCTCTGCCAAATATTTCCACTTTCCTTGGTATAGCCGCTTCAAAATGCAATTATTTGCCACCAAATCTCTTGTGTAACAGACTACGCAGTCAAGGAGGACTATGAACTTTTTGTTTGTTTGTTTGTTTGTTTTTTCGAGACAGGGCTTCTCTGTAGCTTCAGTGGAGATTTGCCCAATCATAGCTCTACTCCGCACTTGGCTGAAGGACTGGATTAGAATATCTGATGTATACTGAGAAAACTTGCACTCATCAAACTCCATTTAATAAAAGAACTCAGGATTATGAAGCTCTGAGCTTACAGCGAAAAGTAAGACAGGCAAATTCTGACCTTCAAGAAACCTGTGTTTGTTGATTGGCTAAATTTGTTAATAACGTAAAATTATCAAATCAATACAGTATATTTTAAATATTTTATCTACTGTGTGGGAGTAAACAGTAGCATAATTATACCTGTTTCCAATTAGATTTAATATATCTGACTATATTATAAATGTTTGTCAAGATAAGGACACTATGGCCTATCCCAGTGAATTGTGTGGACATAAAGTTTCATAAGACAAAACAAATGCTCTTAGGAATGACACATTTCGTGGCCCCAACCCTAGAAGTCTTGAGAGCAGATTATGGAGATAAGGTCAGACTTCGAAAAGGTCCAAGGTACAAACTCTCTATAATTTATTGAAGTAACTAAAGCTTTTCCAATTAATTAAATAGGTAGAAAATCTGAGGAGAAAGGGATTAGTGTGTGTAACCATTAAAAATGGAAACACAGAGAACACACCCAACTAGAGTTTACTTTCAATGAAAAAGAACCTGAGATGATTTCATAAGTCATTACTGAAATAGATATAGAATTCTGTGGCCTACTAAGCCCTTGGGATCTCTTCCCCTTTACGGTGACAGCCATGGCGTTCTTCGTGTGAAGGAAGCTGTAATGGGATGTCAGTCCACTCTGAGGTGGCTAGGCCTTTAGAACAATAGTTGCGAATAATCTGCAGTTGGCAATGAGCCGTAGGTGGGGCACCCAGTGATACATTTTACAAGATGCCCCACGTCCTGGAAACTTGGTAATAAAGGTGCATAAAATTTTAATCGTCAACTTTTCTTTTAAGAAAGGTAATAAAGCGGATAGGGAAGAGATTAAAAACAGGATAGTCCCAGCATCAGGAGAGGAGGAAGTCCTCCAAGCTAAGGCCGAAATCTTAAAGGTATCGTAAGGCTGAAAATAACTACAAAGGACCCTGACTGTGTTCGTTCATTTTCATCTGTGCTTTGGAAGACCTTCCTGACGCTCCATGCCCGATGTCTATTTGTGCTTACAGGGTTATGAGATCCCAGTCACCAGTATTCTTCCCAGCAATCATTTTTAACAGTTACATTTGCAACAGAAGCTTTGAGATAACCAAAGGGTTAAAATAAGATTCTAAGGAAATTGTCATCTAATTAACGTTATCAGAGTGGGAATTCTTTAGCATTAAAACTTAATAGTCGATAATCGATTATATGTAGAGATATTATAAGTTTATTTATAAGATTAGTCTATATTCCCTCTCAAATATTTTATTTCAAATTGTGTGTATGTGTGGGGGGGGCACATGTATGAAAGGGCTTGAGTTTTTGGAGATACCAGAAGATGGTGTCAGATACCCTGAAGCCAGTGGTTCCACGTAGTTGGGAGCTACCTGTATAGGTTCTGGGAGCCAAATGCAGGTTCTTTACAAGAACAGTATGTGCTCTTAGCTACTGCAGAATCTCTCCAGATCATTGGTACGTAAGTTGTATGCTGAGACTAAGTAGTGAATTTGCTTTCACATTTGAAAGTGAAGCTGTGTTAATTTACCACAAGAGAGAGAGAGGGGGAAGGAAGGAAGGAAGGAAGGAAGGAAGGAAGGAAGGAAGAAAGAAAGAAAGAAAGGAAGGAAGGAAGGAAGGAAGGAAGAAAGAAAGAGGCAGAAGAGAGTTAAGAGTCAATTATGTGTTCCCAGTGGGTAATCTCCATAATGTATTTGCATAGTACATTTCAATGAAGGCAACATATTGCACACGCATAATAGGCATTGATACAGTGTGGAGACTGAATTGTTTAATTAACTCTGTCCTCCATGGAGCATACTGTTTTGTTCCGTGCTTTGCTGATCCACCCCTGGAGCTGTTTGTGCCGGTCCTGTGGCCAGTTTGTGAAGCCTCAGGTACACGATGACAGCCGCATAGGATGGCAATTGTCCAAACAATGAAGATTATGAAAGGATATCTGTCTAGATTTTTTAAAATACCAAGAAAGACAATGTCCATACTCAAAGCCTGCCCGATTTTGCCTCACAAGCCACATTAACAATGGGGCAAGCAATGACAGAAAGAAATCAGTAGTACCAGTTTTAGTTCTTGAGTTCTCTTTGAGATCCCCGAGAGTGGAAACTGATTGTTTCATGATCACTCAGGCCATGAATAGTATATATGTTGCTAGAGCAATAAATAGGAACTACAACATTACAATGACACGCTGAAATGGTGTATCACCTAACGTAAAGTAAGTCTCTCTGGTCACCATTTTACTTTGTCTTTCCTGGGCTGATTTTCTAGCCTGGAGACAATGTGTGTTTGTTTCCTGCTACTCAACACTCAATTCTCAGAGCAACGGCTCCTGTTTTATTCCTTCTTGGGTTACTATTGTGAACAAAATTGCAATTCCATCACATGAACTACTAGGCATGCTTGTGAGAACGCCTTTGAAATATGCTGGAATGACAGGTCTCCCGAAGCTAGAAAAGAGCTAAGACTATTGTTTCTAACCTTTCCTTTTCTCCCCCATGGCAAATGCAGAACAGTGTGGGCTACTTGTTCACAGCACATGGAACGCATTCTCTACTTTCCTTGGTCCCACAACCAGAACAGCATTTCTAGAGCTGGGCAGGGGGTGGGGGGGCTACTCTCTGGACTACACATAATAGTTGGTGTTTGAGAAAAGCATGTATGTCTTCTAAAGATGCCTTAGGAAGGTCAAGTAGATTGAACAGGTCAAACTTTGGAGTATTTTGTAAAAAGCACCTAACTGAGCTAACACGAAAGCTCAAACTGCTGTTGGTTTCGACGGAAGGCCTAGCTGGGATCGCTCATCCCAAATCCGCTCTACGTGGATAGAGGCTGCCAAAGGTGTCTCTCGGGCATTAATTATGTCCTGCTTGCTTAGGTGTGTTTCTTTGTTCCTGTGTTTATTTAAGAGGGCAGCCCTAAGTCATATCCTGATATCAATCATTGTTGTAGCTCATGATAACCACAGTGGAAATTTGTTTTATGAACCGGAAGCCTTCCCTGTAATTAGCCGACGGTGAACCTCGTGAGTCTAGAAAATGCTGCACATCCACCAAACTCTACTTATTTTCTGGAGACTAAAAATAGGACACAATTAAATATTTTATCAACTCTTTGGCAAAAACATTAGAACCTGTTTGCCAACAGTCAGGGCATGTCCAGTATCTGGGTGGGTTAAATGCTACGGTAAATTCATTTTAATGGGTTGTCATCATGATTTTAAAGCGAGGGAGTTTATCAAGGTTGGTGTGACCAAATTTTTAGAAGTCAGTGGATAGAAATGACTGTGCATAATGGTTCAGGGTGGGAAGAGCGGGGAAGATTGCTGCGTATCTTGCCTTACGAGCACAGCAGGTTGATGATCCGCAGTCTCCAGCCTGAGTTAGTTTCAATCCCAACGAATTCATCATCAGAGAGCATCTTCCTTCCTTCCTTCCCTTCCTAACGAGCCATTTTTTGGAGTCCCTAAAACATGCTGATGGCTTTGATCGAGATTGAGAAATCAGAGAAAACCAAGTCAGATGTTCTCACATCCTGGGTACCCAATTCTCAGCAACCATGATGGGAGTGTTGGTGATTGCCCCGACTACTTTGAAGTGGACCGATTTTGCTAAGAAATGAGGCGGAGTAGAGAGTAGGTACACTTTCCAGAGTGATGTAAGACACCACATGCAGAGGAAGTGGTCCCCCCCCCCCCCGCTCAGTTTTAAGTGTCTCCTTTATTAAACCCTCCTGTCATCACACAACACAAACTTTCTCCGCTTGATTCTGGAAAGCACACGGATGAACGCCGTTCTCTCAGATCTCTTGTCTGGGATCCCTTAGATCGCCCCTATTTTTATTTTATTTTACTTTGAGCATAAAGTTGATGAAGGAGTAAAGAGAAGCGACTCGCAAACCTTTCAAAGAATGACATTTCAAGGTGGGTCAGAGGCAACAACTCTCTCCTCCTTTGCTTTGAGACAGCAAGAAGCCCAGACTAAAAACAAAACAAAACATGAAGGCATTCTTTAAAAGAAGCTAGCTCTTAGGCCAACGCTGCAGGGTCAGCAGAGTGTGTTAAAGCAGAAAAAGTGATCCTGTCTTTGAATCTCTGGCGCATGCAGCAGCCGAAGCCAGCCACTCCAGCGGCACCATGGGAAATCACAGACGGCCTCTCCAAACCCCTGCCCTTACATACAGGCTTAATAAATGCTTCTGCCCCCTGAGGAGAATAGTTTTGTCTGTCTTCTCACTCACTGTCCACATGATTTGCACGGTACAGGAACTGTTCCCCAAGAAGTTTAAATCGGCTTCCTTGAGTCCCTATGGCAGAACGAGGACGTTATGCCATAGGGACTCAAGCGAAGAGGCAGGGGAGACAGAGAGTAACAAGAATGGCCACACTATCACTGCCCAGAACATGAGCACCGAGGATGACTTCCTGTGACTGTGTGTGTGTGTGTGTGTGTGTGTATGTATATAATATGTATGTTCTTGTATGTGTGTGTGTGTGTATGAACCAAAGTGTAAAGGAATGAACTTGGGTTTAATATCTAGAAGCATGAATTGCCCCAGTTTCTGTTCCCACCTGGAAGCGTCACTCAGAGACTGGGGGAGGGTGGCATCTTGTCTTTTGTCTTCTGATTGGTCTCTTCGTCCTCACATGAAGCTCTGATCATCGTTGTTTTGTATCTGCATAAGGACTCTGAGCTTTAAAAGGAAAGATAATCTTCCGTAGCTAGTGCCAGAAATATTACATGGCAGCTGACTTCAAAATACAGCTTTTCCTTCTCCTGAGATGCCGTTTCCAGCGTGGCTTTTATGGGCTTCCTGGGAAGACTGCCACGGAGAATGAGGGTCGCCAATTGCCTTTTTGCTCAGTACCTGGGCATTCCCAAAGGCAGTATTCCACAGCCACCCAGCTCGTGCACACCCATAGGCGTGCAAGGATGCTTATTTGACTTTGACTTTTCCCCATTATCTTCATGGCTTGCTTTTAGATCCAGGAGAGGCAGAAAATGCTTCCTAGGCAGGGAATCTAGTTCATAGAGGAACAGACTCCCCGCAAAATACTGCCAGGTGAGCCAGCTCTCCGTCCGGCGCCTTGTCGGTCCGCGGCTGGGGATCTAGTGAACGGCACCGTCTCTCAAATCCAAGGAGAAAGGAGCTCTTGCAAATGTCCTTTGGATAGTTTGTAATTATCTTATTTTCATGGTGACCGTGGGGCTTGTAGTCTGACGTCTTAGTTGATAACTTAATAGCCGCATAAAAACGAACTTCTAGGGCAGGCTTTATCCTCATGGCCCGGTTATCCAGTTGAAGAGTTGGCTTTTCGGCTAATTTTCTTTAGCATCCCGGTCCCCGACCGCGCGGCCTGACTTGCCTAGTATGCCTGGCTCTGAACTTCCGAGTTTTTCTGTTGCTTAGGGGCAACCCAGTTGAGAAAAACGCAGCGCACGCCTTTTATCCCAGCACTCGGGAGGCAGAGGCAGGCGAATCTCTGTGAGTTCGAGGCCAGCCTGGTCTACAAGAGTTAGTGCCAGGACAAGCTCCAAAGCTACGGAGAAACCCTGTCTTGAAAAACTGAGAAAAAATAAAAATAAAAAAATAAAAAGAACCATCACCACCACCACCAACAAAAACCAACAATTTTTTGTTGTTGTTGTTGGTTTTTTTGGTCTTTATTTGTTATTTCTAAGTCGTTCCTCTGTCAGGACATGGAAGCATGCCCTGCTTCTCATTCAGAAGCTTTTCCAAAACTAGGACCTTTTTGTCTCGGCCTCAGATCTCAATGATGAGGACAGGCAGTGTTTGCTATGGAACATCTTTCCGCTGGTGCCATATGAATTATGCTATATTTCTCTTTATCACTGTCATTTAAAAATATCATAAAGTTCAAAAGAAAATCTACCGAGGAGAGGAAAAACAAAGTAACAAAATCCTCATCAGATCTCCAGTCTTTGAATACACTATTCACAATAGTCGTAAAGAGGCGGACTTCAAACTTAATAATTATCCAAAAAAAAGAAGAGAAAAATGTTTTAATTTTAAAATTTAAAAATTTTTAATTTAAAAATTTTTAGTTTTAAAATTTAACGCAAATAAATCTATTGCCTGCATGAGTTAATTATTCAAACACCCTCAATAATGCTAACATCCCTAACTTCACCACACAATTAGGAGAGCAGAGAATTCAAACCAAAAATACGTAAGAACGTTCAGTTAAAATAGCTGATCCCTGAAGCGGCTAGCTGTTTCATCTACGACACACACAGCGATTCACAGAGGATTTAGTCTCCAAGGAGATGTCCATCCCGTAGACTCATGCGCCATCATTACGTCACAGCCGTCGCCGTCATCCGCACCACCTCGCTCTGGTCCCTCAGTATGCATGCCTGACATTATACAGAGGCTCCTCGGCCCCTCCGCAGTATTCCGGTTGGTGCCAGGCCCCCGAGAAATAGGAAGCTGGTTCCTGTTTAAGCACACAATTTCCGCCTTTGAAAAGTGGGCGAGATGCTGCTTCTAAGGAAATAGAAAAAGCGCGAAAGTAAGAAACTCAGATGGAAACCCCCACAGTTGCAAAGGGATGCTCTGTCTCTCACCCGGGATTCCTCCTGATTCTGGACCACTCTTCTGTGCTGTATGGGGTTTTTATTTTCCCCCTTCCTTCTCTTTGGAAATTGTTCTCTATTGAACTGTCGATTTTAACGTGAGAGTCTAATTTTCTTTCCTTTTAGCTCCTCTGATGCGTGTTTACTTTAACTACCAACATTCTTACCATTATCTGTGTCAGCGGACTTCTGCCACCTGGGCTGAACTGTTGGTGGGGCTTGTGGTATGCGTGTGAAGGGGGTGGTTGAGGGACCTAAGATGTGGGATAGCAAACAGTGCTCTGTTCCTCTGGTTTGAGTAAGGGGCTAGAGACGCGGAAACTCACATGTTTAGACTCAGCTGTGCCAGAGAAATATGTTGTCCAAATAAAGCTTTAAAGTTGATGCAAATATTCTTTCATCTCTTCATTGCAAATAGCTGTCAATGTTCCACAATACTCCATACTTGGGGAGTCATACTCATGTATTCTGTAAGTTTCCCTAACGTTTTAATGTCTTGTAAGTTCTACCTAGAGACTAAGGCTACTGCAAAAGGTGGCTTGGAGTTGGGGGTGGGAAACTGGCTGTGGTTGGTTTCAGTTCATCTGCCCAAAATTATGTGAAGGTAACTGTGAGTATCATTTTATCGAGGTATCTGCTGTGATAGTACATTATTCAGTTTTGACTGAATGAATCTCCATAGCAACTTTGGCTAGAAAGACATGTTTAAACAAATCGTCTCCTTTTCTAGTGTAGCTTAATGCTAATGATAAGATTCAAATAAAAAGAAAGAGGAAAACATTAATGGCTTGCAGCTTTCAGATCTTAAGTCATAGGCAGCTTTCAGTGCTTTCAGACAAATCAAAATAGTCATTGTTTAAGGTTTGAACAAAAACGGGGACTTTTAACTTACGAATGGTGCTAACATCTGTTAGGCAAATGGTTTGCGTGGCCTTTCCTGAGCATCTCACTCCACCCCACCCGCTTGGTCTCTCGTACATTGAGGAGTGTGGTGAGGGCAGCACAGTAGCAATTACAAAGCCAGCATTCAGTTAAAGGCTGCGAGTTTCCCATTTTTAGCCTCAGCTGCAACGTAAGGATGTCCCAAGGGTGTCCTGTGTGGACTTCACAGGAAAAAAAAATAATAAATGGCTTGATTTGAAATCCCAATAAAGCCAAAATTGTGACAGAAGAAGAGAGAGAGAGACTTTGGAAGGGCCACTTGACACAAACAAAACCCAACTAAATGACAAGGCACTCGGTTAAAAGAAGTTATTGCACACTCTGAAATGTTTTCATTTGGAGCACAGCGTTTTATCTATTAAAGGGAAACATTTTAGAAACAAATCCGGCCCGCTTCCTTCACCACTCCCTCCCCAGACCATAACCCTACCACATTTCTCTCCTCACTTCCTGTGCCCCAGGCCCCCATTACTCCAGTTGGTGTTGCCTGTGTGTATAGTTTTGGGGTCACCTACTGGAACATCGCCCAAAGTCAACCATAGCGGCTTCTTTCTCAGTGAACAGTGGCTAACACAGAGACTCACAGTGAGTCAAAGTAAAGAGAATACACGACAATGGAGTACTCAGTCTTAACTGGGATAGCTAAATAACACCTCCCCCCAGGGCTCAGGGATCCTTGTGGGAAAAGGGTTGGAAAATTGTAGGAGTCAGAGGTTGAGGAAGACATCTCTGCGATGGTGTTTTAGAGATACGATACCAGATATGACACATACAGGGCTGGTTTGGCTTCCTCAGGCTCAGAATTCTCCAGGCAAGGTGGGCATTAGAAGAGGATATTAGCCTCAGAGCCGTAGTAGAAGTTTGGAGACGGTAAAACATGTACGATTATTGTAGTTTGTGACATGGCATAAGCAGAAGATGAATATTATACATAATTATTATCCAAATGAAACTATTGAAAGATTTTGGTTATTGACAGTATATGGCATCAAGGGATATGTATTCAATAAATACTAGCAGTCAATGGCAACCATGGCTTTTAGGATGAGGTTAGAAGCAAAGTGCCTTGGTCAAATTTCGTGCATGAGGTAGGGCTGTCCACTAAAGACAACCCAGAGTGCTTTGGAGCTGGATCCTGCTGAACTCCTGGGCAAGTGAGCATGCCCATAGCAGCCTGCATTTCCAAACAGGCCTGCTTACTTAGCAATTAGACCTGAAGGAGTCAACCACTGTGATGTCTCACAGTAAGGAAAGACCAAACGTTCGTTCCTCCAGTCTTTTAACCTGCTAGGAAATCCTCTCTACATAGCGACAATATATTTTTTTTTAACCTACTTTGGTACTCATCTATTTGGAAGTATTGAAATAGTCTTCACACCGTCAGTTCAAATCCAAAAGCACACTGCCAGGTCTTCTGGAATGGCCTGCAATACTCCTCTCATGGGGAGCAGGACTGTACATGCCCTGGTTAGGCCACAGTGCGGGCAAGTTGCCTGAAAACCGTCGGTCTTCAGTGCTTCTATGGCTTGATTTAGTTCCAGTTCTCCTTTTTAGACACATGGCTTTGACCTCTCAAACATGCTGATGATGCTCCGGGGCGCATTCCCAGCCAGCAACGCGACAGTGAGTCCCTCTTCTTAGACGCTTCCTCACTCCATATCCTACCCCTAGACAGTGAGTCTTTAGGGACACACAGAGTATCTTCTCCATCGTGTAGAGACCGTACTGTTTGTAAGAATCCACCAGTCTTACAGTTCTTAGAACGCTTTGGCCACGCCTTCTGTATGCCAGACAGAATATCTCATTTCTAAATTTTAATCCCTTGGATTAATAGCAACGGGTTGCCAATAGTGAAATTTCTCGAGTTCTTCAAAACATACATTGAAGACCAGACTGGAATATGTGCTTGTCCAAAGATTTGCCTGGAGTACAGCTGGCTTGATTGATCCTATCTTAAGGGGCAACTGTAAACAAGGGGCTCCTATGTTGTATCTGAAGAGCAATCATCAACGTAGTGTGTATTCCAGTGTTAGGAAACTGAGTCGTCCTTTGCCATAAAGTCATGTAACAGTCAACGAGATCAGCTGATGTTGCGTACATCACACATCACACCACTAGCCTTCCGTGCACTTGTGGTATACTAAAAACAGTGGGGCGATTAGACACAGTTTGTGCTAAATGCAAGTGAGCTTCCCATGATTCCACAAGCACACTCGGTGTGCCTTCATTGTATTAGAATTAAGCTTTGCTCCCATGATTAAAACCACAGCTTCGTTCAGTTCCTTAGACCTCCCCCAGATACCCTTAATAATCAATGTAACAAATGTGACTGATATTTTATTTCACAATACAGTTCTGAATTTGTAAATTACTTTCAAACTTAATTTTTGCTTAACAATAGGTTGTCTTTCATCCTTTTGCATCTTTAGGCTTGCCCCAGGCTACTGCCTTAAGCACTGAGCTTAAATGGTTTATTGTCATTAACCTAATTCCGATATACCTCTGCCTCTCTTCATACGTGAATTCTGCATGTAAAAGAAATCTGTTCAGTTCACATGAATGTGAAACTATGTCCAACTCTGTTTCACAATGAGAAAATAGCCCTAATTACGGAATCCGTAAAAACGTTCAATTATTGCTCCTCTTTCTTTGAAGTGAAATGATATGTCGATTGTTCAATTAAAAATACAGTAGCTTATCTGTGCAGAATATATTTGCAACCCGACAGAAAGCCATTCATGGCCTGGGAAAGCTCTTTCCCCCAATTATGCCATTCAGCGTGTTTAACCATTAACCTGGAATGAGCAAACTTGTTAAAGAATAAAGGAATCGTAAGTCTTCATTGTTCTTGCTAAACTGTCCTGTTGTTTGGTGTCTGGAAGACCTCAAATATCCAGGGAAGATGGGCAGTTCGCGCTCTTCAGAGGGGAAGCTTCTCTGCAAGTAAGATGCAGAGATGATAGAAGAGTGAAGGCAGAACTTGAAAAACTCTTGTAGAATTGGAGAACTCGTGTACAATTTCCATGGCACTAGAACTATTGACCTCTTGGGTTTTGCATTCTTGTTTCTTCCAGTGGCGGCAAAGACGGTTTTAGGGTTCTCCACCTACACTTTTACTGGCTTCTTTTATGAGTCCTCTATAAATGAGAATAATGCCATCAAGGTCAAGATACCAGGAAAAGACAGACACATTTGTTTAATTTACTTTTGGATCACATATGTTTTGTGAGAAAATAATTTTTAAGAAGTACAGGTTCCATTTAAAGTGGTTTTGAGCACATTTTAGGAATTGGTTGTTACTGGCATAAGCCATTAGTGATTAAGACCAAAAAAAAATCAGATGTTAAGTCACCCTTTCCTTAGACACATGATATTCCTTACAAATTGAAAAGGAACTGTAGAAAATAATATCCTAGAGGTGATTATCAACCGGCGGTCACACTCCATGGGTACCAGTAAGTGACATGCTTGTGGTATACCTGTTTCCTCGAGCAGGAGAGAAAGAGATGCACACAGCGGGAAAAGAGAGGTCAAACCAAGCTGCAGGAATATTCCTTAGAAACACAATTCAAGGTTCACCTTTACACGTTCTTAATGAGCTCATCTCTACAAAGCAAACTTGCTATAGCCTTGTTATATAAATGGGGAAACAAAACACTCAATTTTGCTTGTCCTTGCCGGTGGCCGACGAGAGCTCGCTAAGAGATTGTATATCCATGTCCCCGAGTTTCCTTTTGAAGCCGGGTTTTTTAAAAAAAAATATGCTAGGCCATAAATAGATGCCTACAAATGTTTGAGAAAAGCTGAATTCCCTTTTTCACATCTCCTTCTCATTGTCCCTGCCTTCTTTCCCTCTGAATGGCGGCTTATTATACACGTTTTTTATACAGCTATATACGGAGAAGACAGGCATGAAAGAATTTCATGAAACAATTGGAAGATGCTACAAGAGGCACATGAAGAGAGAACTTTAAAAAAAAAAAAAGAAAGCTTGAACTAAGTTTTCCTCTTTCATCTGCAGTAGCTCAGGCACCTTGGGTGGGTGCGACAGAACGCTAAGAGAGCAGGTAGGACCCAAGAGGCTGTGATTGCCTGGATACAGAGCCCGCTTAGGATGGGGGAAGCTTGCCGGTGGAAAGATCACTTCCGGTGGTGTTAAGGAAGCGCGTAGTCGCCCTAGTCTTTTCAAAGTGGACAAGAGATGATGTATGCTTAATGCCCAACTCCTTCTTTTTCCTTTACTATGGTTTAGTGCAATACTTTCAGCCTTGCTTTAATAAATCTGAGGTGTGCTCAGAGAGCCTGGTTCGGACAACCAGCGTGAGAAAAGGAGACCTCTCTCTCTGAATCCATCTCCTCTGAAGTTCATCTGGAAGGGTCTGTGGGCAGGGAGCACGTGAAAAAGAGCGGCGGACAGAAATGTGTTTTTCTAAACAATTTCCATTTAATCAGAAATGTGTTCTGGATTTATATTTATTTACAGTCGAATTATCGAAATGTTCCCCGGGAAGAATATTTTCCCTCTGAGGCGTCTGAAGTCACCCTTCCGGAAGCCACATTTTGCCATAAGTAGAAAAACCCCACACCAAAAAAGCCGGGGTTTTGTTCCAGACCCTAACCCTACAATTTTGTGTGGGTTCTGTACTTGGCACAAGGCATGATCCCACTCCTAATCACAATCCACAATAGCACAGCGTGTGACCATGGGGACGGAAGTCGGACTCTTGAAATACAGCAGTAAGCTTACTGGGGGTGGCGGATTGTGCTTTCCCCCTCTGTCAACTGATCCCACGAGGGGGTTTCCTTCAGTCACATACTTCTTTGCCCCCCGATTCTTAGACACATGGAGAATCTGAAGCTTGAACACAGTGAATGTCACGTTTTCTATGCCAGCTCATGGCTCATGCCACTCAGACTGTTTATCACTGGTTCTGAACGGACAACTGATCCACTTTGTTTGATTCTCGGAGCCTAAAACACAGGCCACCCACGCCACCTCCTCAGCCTAGTCTACAAGGCCCCTGCGTTCACACACTCAAGAGAGAGCTTATCCGTAAATTTTCGTCGAGCAAAGGCAGGCCCTAAAACAGAGACCTCGGGATTTCCACCTACACTCACTAGGTTGGAACGTTGTTTGTCCTCGGCCCTCTTTATTGGAGAGAAAGGAATGTCTTGTCTGAGTCATCCCAGCTGAGGCAAGCACTATTCGCCCTCTGTGGGGCTTTGATGGAGGCCTGGTTAATCTCGGCAGACTCCTAACCCGGCTAGCTCCGCTTCCTGTAAATGTGGCACCACTCCGCCTTCTAGATAACGACGTAACTCCACCCTGGGTGATGGGCCGAGGGCCGCCTCCTCTTGGTTATTACCCTCCACCTCCTAACCGCCACGGGTCACCACCTGGGTCACTTACTGCTGCTTCTGGCCTGTGTACAGAGCGCCCAAGGCTCGGGGGAGCAACGAAAGCACTAAGTGCACCTCCAAAAGGCATTGGTTAGCATTCGCCCTGTGCACGGAGCTATTATTATTTAGGGGAAACATTGTAATTGTGATAAAATTACAGATTACAGTCTCTCGCAGACTTCCTACAGTTAACCTCGGCCCATTATCCGCCTATATGGACTGGTCCACTGAGCTACTTGGAAAAGAGCCACTCGCTCAGCCCTTGCGAGTGGAATTTCAGAGGGAGAGAGCAACTTCTATGAGGATTCTTGCTTTATAAAGTGTCAGGTTATTTATAGAAAAAAAAATGAGACAGTAAATTGCGCTTTCTTTTAAATCTGGCCTTTACTGCACCATATAATTTATGGTAATATAATAAGCGATTTGAAAATAAAGATTTGAGACATTTTAGCATTAGCGTTTTTTAAGACAAAACAAACGTTCAAAATAAAACCTAAACCACCAACGTGAACTCTGTCATTAAATGCCTACTTTTTGCTAAATCTGGAACCCAGGCACAGTTCCAAATCTCAAACTCTTCAATTGTGACCTCTTGCAAAGCAAAAAAAAAAAATAATAATAATAATAATTGCATTATTTTCCTGTGGTATGAAGACATGATGGCTCGTTATCTCCCCCCTCCCCAAAGTCCAAGTAGATCCGCATCAGCCACTATTAAATGGGATTAATGAACTTAGAAGACTTTAAATAACGGTATGGGATTTCAGAGTTGAACAAACAACCTATAATATTTCAGACTCCGGACGAGGCGTTGTCTCAGCTCATCAAGGCTCATTGAATCGGATGCCATTATGCACATATAAATCAGTCTGAACTTTTGAGCTTGCACGAAATCCATTCCGTTCCAGCGTTCTCTTCCTGCGCGTGCTAGGCCATCTAGCACACTATTGTGCCAGAAATCAATGTGAGAAGCACTGTACATAGTAAAGGCCAGACAGTTCAACTGAGAGGTTCAAGGTTGTGAAGCCACATTGTCATCTCCCTTCACTGATGTTCCTGTCGTTTAGGCATGGGGGCGCTGTACTTCTGAACACTCACCATACGAGGTCAAAGGGTAGTACATCCCTATAGGTAGGACCACAATGGGAGACTCTCACCTCTCTGTCCTAGCAATGTATACCCACTCCTTTGCCTAAAGAAGGGGCATCTAAAATCTCAAATCATTACATTTTGCCGCCCAAAGTCATTCGCTGGTCCTACCCCCTTTCTGGGTAATTAATAAAATGCAGGGGGGAAAAAAATCACTGGGAAGTCTCAGGTCACACAAAAGCCTTGATTGTGTCTAGGAAGCTTGCCACACCAAGGATTGAGGGATGCATTTGTATTAGTTGCTTTCTACTGCTTTGATAAAATACCAAGGGTGCTTACAAGAGAAAGCACTTAATTAGCCTTACGGCCCAGAGGGTTATGATACGGTGGCAGAGCAAAGGCGTGGACCAAGGGACAGCTGAGAGCTCACATCTCAAACTGCACACAGAAAGAAAAGAGCCAGCTAAGTAGAAATGGCACCAGGTTTTTTGGGTTTTTTTTTTGTTTGTTTGTTTGTTTTGACACCCCAGAGCAGTTCCCAGGGATACATTTCCCCAACAAGCCACACCTGCTAATCCTTTCCAAACAGGTCTACTAACCAGGGCCCACGTGACTGACATATGTGCATGAGGTCATTTTTATTCAAACCGCCCCAGCCTGAATAGGCATTGGACCTCAACGCTTCATGCCACAGTGTTGAAGCACATATTCGGAACAGTCAAACAGTGACAGCCCCTATTCCCCCCAAAGTCTTTTCAAACCCTGGACTGTTGCTAGGTCTACAAAGCCCGCTACACCTGGAGACCATGATCAAAGCGCATGGAGCTAAAATCACAGCCTGCCTTTTACCACAAGCCCCAGGAATCCATACGTACGTACGTCGGAGCTGGGGAACCACGTTTCGGAGCATTTTGTTCTCAATATGTGGGTACGGGCACACCTTACCAGTGCCACCTGGGCTGCTTCGTCAAATCCCTGTTTTGCTCACCATCTGGCTCCCGCTTGGGTCTCCAGAACCAAGATTTCGGTGGGCGAGGCCCAAGAATCTGCCTCGTCAACAAGCTCCAGAGGTCCCCGATGCTCAAAATGTGGCCCCCGGCCAGGGAGAACGGGAGATGCAGACTGCTGGGCCCCTCTGCTGACTTCCAAATCCGTGCCTGAATTTTAACAACGGTTTCTCCATACACTAGCATCTGAAACTCATTGCCCATGTGATTCTCATATATAACTTTATTTTTTTCCTTAATTAGAAAGTATTGTTCTATACATAGACTTGGGGGGGGGACGTAGGATGCTGGCCCCCTTTCCTGATGGCACCTGATTTCTTTTCTTGTTCAGCGCAATCCTGTCTCATGCACGAAGCCTCTGGCGCCCATTGCAAGCCCTCATCTTACCCTTTGCCAACACGCAAGCTGAGGACGGTGGTTCTCAACCGTCCTAACGCTGTGATCCTCTCATGCGGTTCCTCATGTTGTGGGGACCTCAAACCATCCAATCATCCTTTTTGCGACTTCATAACTGTGATCTTGCTAGCATCGTGAACTGTAAGGCAAACCTCTGATATTCCACCCCGGAAGGAGTCCTGACCCACTGACTTGAGAGCCACTGGCTTAGACGGAGGTTTGGGTTCTGACTGGGTCATCTTCTTACATAAAGAACTGGAAGAGAGGCCTAGGCTAGGCTAGGAAGTCCTGAGAATGCCTTTCATGAGGTCAGTTTCAGTTGAGGGTGCTAGGAGGGTTCTTAGAAGAGAAAGCATGTGCTTGGTGTGATATATCCTTTTGCAACCTAGACAAAGCGCATGGGAGGAGGGTGGAGGGGTCAGAACAGGACTTGATATCAAGGTTAGGATGATTTTTTTTTTACTTTAGTCTAAAGGCGATCTTGCCAACAGTGTCAGGTACTAGGGACAGTATAAACACACCGTACTGGAAGACCATGCTTAGTTTCACTAGCACAGACCCCGATATCACGCCAATCTTCCTGATATGAGGCCATCTCTTCAATCTGCTGAATATTCTGTGTAACTACGAACAATTCGTCGCCCTGAGTTTACACACGAGAGTGATGATGAAAACATACTCTGGAATTACTAAGAGAGTTAAAATAAAATTTAAAGCAATTAGCATAATGCTGACAACGTACATTCAATGGATGTCAGCCATTCCCCATAGAGACTAGTCTTTTCTCCAACATGGCTGCTTTGGCCTGATGTGGTAACCAAGGAATTTTGATTTTTATACAGCAGCTTGTGAAGACCCATGTCCGAGAAGGGAAAGAAGGAACGTTGTTCCTAAGTAATTGGGAATCAGAGTTCCCTTAGAAAACATACCTTTGTCTTGAGGATGCTGCTTTTTGTAACTGTGTGCAAAGGGTTTATTACACTTAAACAAGTCAGTGCCCCGCAAACTAACAGAGAAGGAGATGGGAACACCAGAGATGCAGTTAATCCATGAAACAGAGAAAAGACTGGAGGGGCCCAGCTGTGGAAATTTGGCTAGCGCTTAAGAGGAAGTGGATAGGGTTTGTGGAGACGTTCGGAAGAGTGGTACCTAGTCACGTGACAGGGGATGGAGCAGAGGATTTTATAGCGAAGACGGAATACTGAGATTCAGGAGAGGGGCTGAGTATAATATAAGAGGAATGAAAACGGGGCCCAGAAGTTCCCAATAAGGAGGTAATTAGTGATGTTATTGCTGATTGCTGCAGATGGATTGGGAGGGCTGGCGGAAGTGGAGTCAGAATGTGGATTGCTGGTTTCTCTTTCCGAAAGCACAATATGCTAAATGAAGAAGGAAAGGAGGACCGATCACCCCTGAACAGGAGGGGGAGCTGTGAGAAGATGGTCAGGTACTGCTTGCTTTTTGCCGTGCTAGAGAAGAGTGTTTCTCTGAGGCATTCTCGGGAGGGCCGCCATTTGTATCCAATTTGACGCTGCTAGATCGTGGGGGATAACTGAGAATAGAGGGAAAATCACTCTGAAGAAAAGAATAAGAGAACAAAGGTAAACGCTCCTTAGCAGCACCCCCAAAAGAAGTGGGGCGAAACCAGGACATGTGTCGCAAACACGTTCCTGTGGATCCTATTCTCCTTATAAAAGATAAATAAGTTTGTCTTGGAGCCTGAGGAGGGTGGGCATGGAGAAGGGAACAGAAAACCTTCTGTAACACTTCAGGCACTGAAAAATGAAATAAGTCTGTGGTTAAACATCCACTTTGGATTTGGTTATCTGACCATGTCTGGGTGGGCTGACTTTTACGTTGTGTCGATGGTGCAGATAATTGCTTCGTAACTCCCCTGTCTGGTAGAAACTACTTATGGCTCTTAGATATGTCTCTGGAGCCCTGAACTGTCACTGTAGTCCCTGACTCACAATAAAAACCGAACGAGGCATTCGGAAGGACGAAGCCGTGTTCTGCATCAAACCCCGGGACGCGCCAGGCTGACGAGTCCTGAATTCCACACTTCAAAACATCTGGTAAAGCTCCCATGGTCCACACACCCACTGAGAGCTTCTCACTCCAAATTTAGTTAAATAAATTGTTAAGAATGTGTCTTTATTACGTAAACACAAGCTTCGAGTAAGCCTAAATGCTTTCCGGTATTGTAAGCACAAAGTCCCACAGATAGTCCTAGGGTCTCAGGGGCTAAATGATTATTTGACAATAATTTTAGAACAAAGAATACAATACTGAATGACTGCCTTGCTTTGAACTATTATGAATACAGTTTTCGCAGAAAATTCCAGTAATCAATAATTGATATTTAGCGTGGTTCTTTCTGCCCTACAAGGAAAAAAAATATGTATACGCTCAAAATATTTTGTTGTGTTTTGAGTAAAATTTAAACCTTGAAACTTCTGGCGCTGTGCCTAGAGTAATTGTTTCCTAGCGAAACATTTTCCATAACAATAATTAACTTTGAATTTATGAAAGTGTTAAGGACATTTTAACATTAAAATGACAATTGACTACAGGAGAGCTAATTTTAAACTGAGTCTAAATGCCTAATTTATAAATTATTTGAAACCATTTTCTCACGGGACCTGGAGTAGCATTTTTCCAACTTTTATTTTATTTATTTGTTTATCTATTTTACGCCCTGACTGCAGTTTCCCTTCCCTCCTCTTCTCCTAATCTCCGCCCCCTACATCCCCTCTGACCCACCCCCACCTCCTGCCCCCTCCCATCTATTTCTCTTCAGAAGTCTAGACCATGGCTGTCAACAAAGCATGGCTGGCCTCAAACTCATGCAGAGTGTTGGGATTAAAGACGTGCGCCACCAGCGCATGGCTGGCTGCACTTCCCAAACTTTAATGAGCATAAACCCACCTCGAAGATCTTGACAGACTGCTGAAGCAGACGAAACCGGGGAGAAAGACCTCAATTTCTACCCTCAATGTCTTCCCTGCCCTGCTGCCCTGCTGCCCTCAGTCCACCTTCAGAGGAGCAGGGACTCTGTCTTCCAAAACGTGCAACTTACACATAGTTTACAAAATCCCTAAGGGAAGGATGCCTCCCGTCGACTCAAATCACCGTAGTCAAAATAAGATTTCAAAGCTTAGCACCATCTTTACCTGAAAACTTTGTTGATTTGGACTTTGTAACTGTTTTTAGCTGTTTTTTTTTACTTCTGGAAATGGCAGCTTCTAGTCAGTGACTTAAAGCATTGGTTGGACCCTCCTGTGTTACCCTCGTCACTTCCCATCTCCACAGTGTCTAGAAAATGCTCTCCCAGAATGCTATAGAGAATCTTAGAGACCAACAACATCTCCATGAGAGGACATGATGGTGAACCTTCATGAGGGATGATGCTCTCTGGACCTGGGGGCAGCATCCGTGGGCTGGAGGAAGTGAGTGGGTACCAACATGTGTCAGCCACTGCTTTCTGACTGTAGAGACAATACGGTGAGTCTTTCTATATTCCTGCCACCCTGCCTTTGGCACCGGGATGGCCACACTGTATTCCTTATGGATGCTATCAGACATTTAAAACAATTTCAGTGCGTATTTGTTTAGGGTGCATCCTGGAGTATGGATGCATGTTCGTATGGAAGCCGGAGAAGCAGAGGAAGTGGTTCCTTTTCTTCCCTCACTGGTCTCTGGGGATGCAAAGCAGATTATCAGGCTTGGTGCCAGGCACCCTCAGCCACTGAGATATCTTGCTGGCCTCCTGCTTGGTATTTCATCACAGCCATAGGAGAAGTCATCAATATAGAGCACTTCCTGGAAGGGATGAACCCAACACAATCTCAAAGGTCATATCTGCTTCTTTTCATCATAGAGGTAGAAAAGTATTCTATGAGAATTCCTCAGAATGCTTCTTAGAATTATCTCTATGCAACACAACAACACTATACTGGGTTCCCAGTACCGCTACAAGCTTCCCTGAGATGTGGCCTTTGTGTAATGCTCTAACATCTTCTGCATTTCCCTCAGGAAAGTGATTTTATTCACTCCTGATGCACAGGGCCTTTGCAGTTTCTCTTAGGCTGTCCTTTGGGCACGACTCTGAATTTCAACACGCAGTTCATTCACTTTTGCTTCTAACATGCATCTCGTCTCAAACATCCATTTTCCCAGTGTGCTTTTATGAAGCCCTAACTCATAATACATTGCTCTTAGCCTGATGCAATATATTTTTTCGCTTAACTTCATGTAGTTCTCAGTCCTGTATTTTGTTCTCCCTTGTTTAATGTTCCTACTGGAAGCTTAGTGAGATTGAGGGATGAGGCTTGTTTTAATCCCCTCTGCCTCCAGGAGCAAGCACATGACAGAATCTCTCTGAGTAAGCCACTAGGGACAGAAAGCCTGGCTGTTCACTCTGACCCCCAGTGAGCTTTGAGCTTTTGTGGGACAGATGAGCAAGCATCCCCAAAGCGCATGCAATGACCAAATAAAGATTCCCACCTTATTCTCAAAAGTACATGATTTTATACAGCTTTGGTGTTTTACGAGTGTTGAACTCCTTACCAATGACCAAGAGTGGAGACCTATAATAAATGGGGGAGTTTAGACTGTCCAAATGACATGCTCGCAATCCGTAACATCTTATAGACCAATAACACTTGAATCTGTTTATTATCCACTCCATTCACTCTTATTTATTTACTCATCTGTATCTATTTCCCCTTCCATTGTGATTTGTTAACAATTAGGCATCAACTCCCCTCTATATATTTGGTGCCAGAGTCGCATCTTTTTCCGTCAGGTTCAGAGTTCCCTTTAACCCGTCAGTATTCACAGGTTAAGAAGCTGCTATCTGCCATCCAATCTGGCATTCAAATGCTATGCAGAAATAAATATTTCTTGATGGTACTGACACCGGCAAAGAGACCGTTAAGTAGAAATCACCTTACCCAGGAGCAGAATTCGCACGTCTCTTCTATTTCCTTTTCAAGGGGGCTTCAGAAATTTGAAAGTTATATTACAAACCAATTATTTAATGCATTCCTGGAAACTCTACCTCTGAGACGCAGAATGAAGTAAGAAGCTGGACAATATAGCCCGTTTGTATCTGGGAGTATGAGTATGTCTTTGGCAGGTTCAAAAACGCCACATAGAGAAAGCACATGAATTCCACATAAGAAAAGCCTTGAAGGAATTAGCCAAGGCTTCCCATGTCTCTTTATAACAACCCCACATTAATGAATGCATTGTTGAGGGAGACCTCTGAATTAAGCGATGGCGTTGTTTTTGCTATTAATTTCTCAAACTGCCTTGGCCTAGTGAACCGTGGCTCTGCCTACAGAAGGTAGAGAACACGGGCTTCAGCCCAAATGCTGTCAAAAGATAAGAAACGGCTCCGACAGACATCAGTCTGTTACTGTTCACAAGGCTGTCTCCTCCTCTCCTCCTCCTTCCACTTATTAGGCAACAGTGTCAGTCATGGGCCTGTTCCTCCTTTCTCCTTTTATTAATGATTTAATATGGAGATGTCATTACTGCTCTATACATCTCTATGCAGACGGCACGACTGTGCATTTTAATGGCAAATCTGTTTCTCACTTAACTACTGAACTGCAAAAAGACTTTGGCAGACTGGTTCCAGGAAAACAAACTGGTTTTAAAAGCAGCAAAAACGAAAACAATGCTTTTTGGCTTCTACTGCTCGTCGAAGCTTGAATAGTGATGACTTCAAAAGCCGAAATCGTTTGAGAACACGGCGTATCAGACAGTGTTGAGGCATAGGCTCAGCCTGAGCACACAGGGAAGAGTGCACTCCTTGCTGTACCTTCAGGGCTGGGCTGGACCAAGGAGATGTGCTCTTTGAATTCAATCATAGAAAAATTTCAACTATATATAACAATTCTCACTGATTAGTTAACTCCAAATAGAATATTTCCTTTATCCAGTTTTTAAACACCACCCATTATAAACGAATTGGTCTTTAAAATATTAGTGTTTCATGTAAGTATTTAAAAAATAGAAAATGTATGCACTAATATTTATATTCTTATGATTTATAAGAATGTGAAACCCCTGAATCAAATATAAGTGAAGGCTGGCTTCTCTTAAAGCAAACATATTATAACTCACAGAATAATGATAAGTTCTTTAAAATCTCATGCTTTGAAAAAAATCCCTAATTATAGTGACTTTTCCCTATGTATCTATCTTCCTGCTTCTCTTTATTATCCTTCCTCTGTCTACTTTCTGTACATGCACAAATATCTGTGTTTCAAGACAATTTTTTCAAAACTCATAGGTATTTAACAGTTGTTAAACATGTTTATTAATTTTAATTCTTTTTTTTGAAACAAGGGAACCAATAAATCCCTTGTGCAATCTTACCAGCCAGAGCTTTTTTCTTTTTCTTTCTCTTCTGTTTGTGTCTACAGATCAGAAACATGCCTCAGCGCATCATGAGATGTTCAGAAGCAGATAGAGCCTCAACAACCTCATCCAAGTTCCAAGCCTGGATCAATTCTGAGATTACTTTATTTCACAACAACCACAACAAAAATCAGTTTGTGTAGGAGCTCCCAAAGGATCTTCCTAGTGAGACAGAGGCCCAAGCTTATCTGTTTGCAGATTCCCTTCTTTGCTCTCCAGTTTTCTGAAAGAACAGGAAGGTCACCTTTAGACCACATGCTTTGTTAAAAGGTGACAAAATTTATAAATTTATTTACAGAGTGGCCATAGATTTGCTCAAGGAAAAAAGACAAGTGAGGTCTCTCTCTCTCTCTCTCTCTCTCTCTCTCTCTCTCTCTCTCTCTCTCTCTATATATATATATATATATATATATATATATATATATATATATATATTCATATATATATGAATCAAGTATATATATGAATATATATATGAATCAAGTGTCCCCTGAAGTTTGGAAATACAGCAGAAGCCCCATTCACGAAACCCATGGCCCAGAAGACCCATTATTGCCAAAGCTGGAACATGGACTGCGCTACAGAAATGGCAGCAGGGCTGATCAGAGCTTGAAAGAGTGGAGTCTTCTGCATCTTGCTGACTCAATTAAAACCCCGAGTGTTCAGCAAGTATCTGGTCTTGTGCAAGTTGTGACCGGAAGACAACAAACTACATCCGTTCTTTCCTCACAACCTTCATACAACATCAACAGTTGTGGGGACACAGTGCAGGAGCTACAGGGGGATGTCTGGGCTATAAGGCCATTTCGGCAATGATAGCACTCATTTGTAGCTGGAGTTAGTATGAATTTAATATCACCTAAAGCTTAGATCACACACACACACACACACACACACACACACACACTGGTCCTGTACATGTAGTGATGGTGGACTTTTTATGTTTGCCAAAAGAAAAGAGAATAATAAAACTAAAGTGAAGATATTGTTAGCCTAAAATTACGTGGTTTTAAAGTATTGAATAACAATACGAGCCGGAAAGCAGAACTCCTTTAGAACTCCGCAGGGGAGCCTCAGAACAACATGGGTAAATACAGAATGTTGTGTTCCACATCCCGTCTCCCATAGCCTGAGTCACCTGGATTTTATTCAAATCTGGTCAGCACACACATTTCCAAAGATAAGATCATCGTATTTATTGATGAAACAAGATGAAAAACATTATGAAGGTATCTAATCTAATGAGGAATAAATTAATCCCAACTCACACGGCTGCTGATCACAACTCTTATGTACCTGCCACCCAAGCGTGCTCATAACGGCATTTACAAACATAAATCAGAGCGGAGCTGTTTGGTGAGCAGCGAATACATCCTTTAGAGCATCACTTAGGACACTCGTTCATGACAAAGTAAAATGTCACTTTCGTTTTACCATAAATAAAGGGGATGCAAGATCAATTCTTGGCACAAAGTTATCTGCCACAAGTAAATGTTGTTTGAATATATCGTAAGTGATTGATTGCCGTTATTATGATCCCTCACGCACTGAGTTAGTTGGTCTCATCTTTTTATAGCTACACTGACTTCTCTCCCTGCATCCTCTTCAGCTCCTGTCAGGAGAACGCTCTACTCAGTAGTATAAATCTAAGGGGATGATGTGATAGATGGTTTTGCAGGATGCTTGAGGTTTTTATTTCCACATACACGCTACTCATCCCTAATGTGGGAGAATGTGTAAAGGTAAGTCTCAGTTGTTTTAAAGCAGCACTCCGTCAAGTAAGTCTGTTGATTTATCACCCACTGTGTCCCAGTCACTGTGGTCACTAGGGATCCAACAAACACAACCCAGTCCTTGCTCAGTGTGCCTGCAAGTCGAGGCACTGACGAGCCAAGCGATCGTGCAAATGTATTCAGAAGATGCCGGCAGCTCCCGCTATCTTGATGTTCAGAGAATATCAGAGCCAAGGGAACGGATGAATGGGAAGAATGCCGTCTCCTGCCATTTGGTCAAAGACACCAGCTTCTTAAATATCTGAAGCCAAGGCTAGGTCAGGGCAAGCACTCTCTGATGTAAGAAGATTCTCAGTGTCTCCAACATGGCGAGGTGAGGTATTTAATTTGCAACACTAATCAGGTGAAGGAAGTGATAAGAATGCTTTCTGACGAAGTAAATTTTTATTCCATTAGGAACTCTAAAGAGTTTCATTTCTAACACAGAACGTATATCGAGATCTAATTCATATTTATCATAATATAGGGAACGCATCCTCTATTATGGTTTCTAGTGCAATCACGGAATGATGCAACCATCACCCTAAACAGATGTGTTTCCATCACTTCAGAAAGGAATCTTTTGCCTATTAGTAATTACTCCCCAATTCTCAACCTCCCGAGCCCCAGGAAACCATTAGCTTATCTCTTATGCGTATAATTTGCTTTTTGGGCATCTAATTTAAATTAAATCCTGTACATTGATTTTGTCGCTATCCTCTCTAACTGCCTCAAAAGGTTCTTCCGTTTGTGACTGTTTCAAGGATTGTTCGCGTTGTAGTAAGGACCGAATGTGGAAAAGAGTCTGCCAGCTAAGCAGCTCCACTCCTCAGTAAATAATATTCTGATGAGAAATTAAGACAAACATCCAAACATATGTGGCACACAAATGTTCAGAGTTTCATAGTAGCTCAAACTGGAAACAGATCAAGGGTCTCTCCACTGGTAAAGTGATGGAGAAGCATGTATATGGAACGTGCTGGCCCATGTTATAATATGAATGTGACTGCAAACCATTCAGCTTTGTTCTCACATAGGATTCTGAGGGTTTTTTTTTGCATTTTAGCAAAAATGCCAAAACAAGAAACAAGGGTACCAGAAAAACAATTCCAAACACGGAACTAAGATGATGCATCTAAAAGAGTCCTCGTTCTGAATTTTGAAAGTTGTCTCAGATAGCACTGTGGTCTTAGAAAACCAAGGGCTGTCTTCTTCAGTGGGAAGAAGCACACCACCCTACAACCGTCCCTCTGAACATCCACTCCAGGGTCTTCCCTTTCCACCAGAAAACTTCCATGCTGGTATGGAAGTGTAAATACTCGCAGTTTCTCAAAATGAGAATCAGATTTTTAAAATAAGACAACTCAGTTTGAAGGTGTTTTCAGAAGGACACTCAGAACTATACAATTCATCTTTATTTCTGGAAGTCCACACTAATAGATATTTCATAGTATAATTACACAATCCACATAGCGATTTAAAGATGTAGCTTTGGAGAGGCACGCAGATCTCTGTGAGTTCGAGGCCAGCCTGGTCTATAAGAGCTAGTTCCAGGACAGGCTCCAAAGCTCCAGAGAAATTCTGTCTCAAAAAACAAACAAAACAAAACAAAAAGCAAAAAAAAAAAAAAAAAAAACAAGAAAAAGATGTAGCTTTGTGTGTCATACTTACTCTGTCTGTTGTCTTTTTTGATTGAGAAACCCAGGATCTTTCTATATAGAATAAAGCTAGAATGTAAAATAATTTCAATTTTAATTGGATGGTTGATTTTATGTATATATAAATATATATATGGTTATACTTTCCATAAAGAATTGTTTTCACTTCCAGAAACATCATCTTTAGCTGAGCCTGTAGGCATAGCTCCCATCTACATCTGGCGAATCACCCTTCAAAGATTTGGATTTATGGTACCCGTGCAATGAGAGTCACACTGGCCAATATCCAGTCAAGTCATTAAAATTTAGAGGCGGATCTTCTGAAATGAGAGAATAAAACCTTCTTTGTGTATAAATTGTTTTATTAGATAATGTGTTGATACTGCAATATTTCAATTCGGGAGGAAGGCATTTTAATTAATATGTAGGTTAAAATATCTATAAATCTTAAAGGAAATACAATCCCTCCTTAGCTAGATGCGTCTGAATCATGCATAAATGGAGTCAGTCCTTGAACCAGACTGTGAGTCAGGAGCAGTATTTATCTGGGATTTGCTCAGAAGCGTAGGCTTGCTAAACTTGGCTTCTGGCCTTCAGGAAAGTAGCCTGAGCAAGGTATTAAATCTAATACGATTTAATACCAGGAGCCAAAACTGTAGATGACATTGGGTGTGCTTAGCATGATGTGGCCATAGATGAATTGAGACTTTGTACCACCACATCTAAAATACCAAAGTGTTGGGTGGCTTTAAGGATGGCTCCAGAGTTTTGGCTTCAAGCCCCGCTGCTCTGCACATAAAGATGCCCTGCGCCCTACTCTGGGGATGTTCCTGTGTTCTTGTGACTAAGGCGAGGTAACTTCGCCAACTCCCCAAAGCTGTGAGTTTTACATGGTGGAGTTAGTATATGTGTGAGCAAGGAGAGCATCAGAACACCAGGCTGGTGACAATTTCCTCAACCTTCTAGAATCGGAAGGACGCGATGACAGGTGGCCAGTATAGAGATTAAACTGAGCTGTTAAGGGACCCCACATACAAAAATGTTTTTAATGTTTGGGGAAGGAGATTGAATAAGGTCTATCTAGGCATCTTCTGAAGAGGTGAGTTTTAACTGAATGAAAATTAGAAGAATGAAAAATGAATTTAATTTCCAAGTGGTCTACATACTATCTAATTTGTGAAAGAATACCAGCTACTGCTCTAGACGCTGGAAAATCATTTACCTTGGGACAAATAAAATGTGGGAAAATGTTCTTCCAGGCCAGTTGCTTTGTCGTTCAAAATGTTTCATGCTCCCTCCATAACCCATTGCTATAAACCTTCAGGCAGGACTCTTCCTTGTTTACCCAGATCCTATACACTGCTGCACCCTGGTCCCTCTGAGCCCAGCATCTCTTAATGCATCAATTTACGTGTTAATATTTAGCAGTTCTAATTTTCACTGTTATTTCTCTATGATGGAGCCTCCTTAGTTGTCTGGTTGGACTAAACTCAAGCACGTTCAATCCCTTTCCCGTAGCATGATGGTCTCGTTTGTTTACCCAAAGCCTTGATGCTTAGGTACCATGGTCAGTCATGCCTTGATGTCTTCCTTAATCTCATGTATTCCTTACATTCTTTGCCTGTTTTAATATACAACATCTACATAAGTCAACCTTTAAAATTTCAGATTAAAGGCCGGGCGGTGGTGGCGCACGCCTTTAATCCCAGCACTCGGGAGGCAGAGGCAGGTGGATCTCTGTGAGTTTGAGGCCAGCCTGCTCTACAAGAGCTAGTTCCAGGACAGGCACCAAAAACTACAGAGAAACCCTGTCTCAAAAATAAAAAAAATATTAAAAAAATTTCAGATTAAATCCTTGAAACATAAAACCTCCGTTCAATACTGCAGTCCACGTAACTGTTCACTCATTCATGCTGTCCCCTTTGAGGTGCTTTGAATGTACAGAAGAAAGGTGGAAAACTCAAGCACTTCCAAAGGTGGGGTCCTGGCAGGTCCTGCAGGTGAGTGACAAGGCTAGAAGTGTGTATATTGTCCTGTGTGGAAAGGACAGCTCCTCTTCAGAGCCGACTAACTCTTGCTACATGGGTATTCCCACTGTTGCCTGATTTTCCAAAACAAAATATGAAATAGGGACTTTTGACTGAAATATACCCATGTCTGAAGCACTATGGGCCAAACAAAATCGTTCTATGTCTGTTGTCTGTATGGACCCCCCAGATTCTGGTCTCCAGATCTAGGATACCTGTATTCTGATTGCTGATGAAATGTGTTTACACTATCACGCACACGCACACACACACACACACACACACAAACACACACACATACACACTTTTGTTAACAGAGGTCTCTGTCTAGCCCGGTCCTGCAGCCATTCCATCCCAGAGAAACATACAAAGGTCATCATTAATCATAAATTGTTTGGCCTATTAGCTCAGGCTTCTTATTAACTCTTACCTCCTACATTAACCCATATTTTTTTCTATTTCTTTTCTTTTATTGATTTTATTGAACTATACATCTTTATCTGCTCCCTCCCTTTCTTTCCTCTCCCCTTCTACCCTCTCCCACAGTTCCCATGCCCCCAATTTACTCAGGAGATCTTGTCTTTATCTACTTCCCACGTAGATTAGATCCACATATGTCTCTCTTAGGGTCCTTATTGTTGTCTAGGTTCTCTGGGATTGTGAATTGTAAGCTGGTTTTCTTTGCTTTATGTCTAAAAGCCACTTATGAGTGAGTACATATGATAATTGACTTTCTTGGTCTGGGTTACTTCACTCAATATGATGTTTTCTAGATCCATCCATTTGCCTGCAAATTTCAAGATGCCATTATTTTTTCTGCTGTGTAGTACTCCATTGTGTAAATGTACCACATTTTCCTTATTCATTCTTCAGTCAAGGGACATTTAGATTGTTTCCAGGTTCTGGCTATGACAAACAATGTTGCTATGAATATAGTTGCACGCATGTCCTTGTGATATGATTGAGCATCCTTTGGTTATATACCCAAAAGTGGTATTACTGGGTCTTGAAGAAGGTTGTTTTCTAATTTTCTGAGAAATCACCAGACTGATTTCCAAAGTGGCTGAAATTCTTGTCTGTGTCAGCCACATGGCTTGGTACCTTTTTCAGTGAGGCACTTTCATCTTGCTTCCTCTGTGTCTGGGTGACAACTGTAGACTGAATCTTTCCTCTTCCCTGAATTTTTCTCTTCTTGTTGCCCCACCTCTACTTCCTGCTTGGTTGCCCCACCTATACTTCCTGCCTGGTTACTGGCCAATCAGCATTTTATTAAAACGATACAAATGACAAATCTCTTTAGGGTACAAGACCATGTCCCACAGCACATGTACAATATTATTTTTGAAGAACTAAAGGGTCTCAATTTTCCCATGAACTCAATGAATACTTTTTTCAGTTTTGAATAGGACAGTGGGAAATTTGTGAACAAGCCATTCAGCTGTGCTATCAAACCAGTGCCCACACTCAAAGACATCACACATGTATAAATAACATTATTTGTACAGAGTAGGTAGATTAGGAATATACATGTATATTTATATGCAATAATTATATAATTACATAATATATATGCAATAACAATAAATGATAAAGGAGGCCTTGAATTTGAAGGTGATTAGGGAGGAGTATTTGGGAAGGTTTGAAGGAAAGAAACAGAAGAAAGAGATGTAATATATGATAATCTCAACTATGAAAAATAAAATAAATCACTGCTGTTTGATACAGATAAGTTTCATTATAAAGTATACTGTACCAAGAAATAAAAAGGTATGTCTTCTTATAATAGCAAGACCACTGGATTTTATTGACAGGGAAGTCATATGGGATTATATGTTAACACCCTGCCTTAATCTGTTGATACTTTAATTAATACTTAAATTAACTCCATTTGTGTGTGCCAGCTAATGTCAGATCTATCATATTTGCAAAGGTAGTACGTTCTGTCTCCAATATAAGTTGTTTCCTTCAGTCCGAAGCTAAGAAACAAATATGTCAAAATTAGGTATATGGAGGAGCCACTACAAGTAATGAGGAAGAAAATATATATAAATCACAGAGTAATATTTACCAATTTTATTTATTATTCTGCCAAATTTTAAACATTTTAGAATAATTGATTAATTAATATTTTTAATAGTGTATACATCTGTGTTCTTCTAATAGCCAGCTCCTGTCTCTATCCCCAGTTGCTTATCCAATAGAGGTCAATGAGTCAGGACGTCAATTAGCTTGATCCAGGAGAAGGAGAGGCTTGATCAGTTTCAGGAAAAGAGGTTAACAAATATGGGTTTGTAGAAACAAGATTGAGTTCTTTGGGGGGAAACATTTGGCTGTGTCTGTATTACAGCATCTCTAGACCACTGTTGATCCTTTCTAAGCTAGGTAAAACCTGCTAGCTATGGCAGCGGTATTGGAACTCCAGGCAAACCTGCCCCAAAACAAAGTAACAAAGTTAATCACTAAGTTCTGATTTTGAATTTTTTTGCTTGTTTTTTTTTTTTTTTTTTTTTTTCGAGACAGGGTTTCTCTGTAGTTTTGGAGCCTGTCCTGGAACTAGCTCTTGTAGACCAGGCTGGCCTCGAACTCACAGAGATCCACCTGTCTCTGCCTCCCGAGTGCTGGGATTAAAAGGATGTGCTGCCACCATTACCCAGTTCAATTAAATTCTGATTTTGTTTCAGACTCTCAGACTAGACATCCATCCTCCAAAACCACATGAGGTGAGGGAAGCAGGTCCCGACTTTGGCCGGCCAGAAAGGTGGGGGTCTGGGAACTGAGAGTGAAACAAAGGACACCCTCCCATGTGGGTGGGGAAGAAAAGACCTTTCCCCAAAGAAGCTTTCTTATGTTACATTAGTTTTCTTCAGAGGAAACAAAGAAACTAGATGGACACGTTTCCAGAAGTTTCTTAGTAGTTGTGATACTGACCTCCGTGTAAATCATTACGCTTTCTTCTCTAGCCTTCTCGACCTTTTCCGAAGCTTAGGCAATGACGTGGATATTCAGAAGATATCCTCTGACAAGTCAAGGGTATGCGTTCTTACCAAGGTCAAACTTGTAAGTACCAAGCTCCTGGGTGCTGGTGACAGTATAACCCACAGTGTCGTACAGACACACCAGGGATTTAATGTCTGGCGTTAGACAAAGTTCTGAGAAGTCCCAAGCCTCAGCTTCTGCCTCTCTGAAGTAATTATAACAGCCTGTGTCCCAAGGCATCCATAAAAATTAATTTATCATATGACTAAGGTATAAAACTTGATGTGGTGGTTGGTACTGTTCTTGTCAATCAGACATTTGCAGGTGCAGAAAACAAATAAGACCCCCTGCTTCCTGGTCACAATTCTTTGTTCAGCAGTTCTTTGTGTGGGTTTTTTTTTTCTTTTTCTTTTTTTCTTTTTGTCTCCAACTTTACTTTTAAGGTAAGGAAAAGTTGACAGCTTTATGGGGAAAAAAAATCTGTCCATGAATTTTAATATTTAACTTACCTCCAAAATGCTTTAGAAAAAAAATGACTTTTAGCGAAGAAAAATCGTATTCATATTGGGGTATCGACTGCTAAGTCACACAGTAAGTTTGTCCCCATCGACTGAAGTCAGACTGTAGATCTCAACTGTCCCGACAGTCCGCCGTGATCCAAAGACAGCCCCAGTTCTCTGCTAATGCGTTGAGACATTTGTGATTCAATTTGATATTTACCTATCTCTGGAGAATGGCATGTTTTCACAAGTGAAAATGAGGAGATTGTAAGAAAAAAAAATTCCTCATGTTTGTTAAAATTGGCTTAATTATCAGTGTCAAATGCTTACGCAAAAATAGATGTTTGTGCCATATGTATAGTATGAAAGGGATAAAGACAGAGAGCGTTGGGAAAGTAAAGACTTTCTTGTTTTTCTTATTCTTTTTTAAAGAACGTCTTTAAAAACACACTACCCACGAACCAAAAGCATATTTTTAGATATGATACGTACAAAGAACCGACCGCTACGTGGTGATATCTGGGCTGTAGGAACTTGCTGCAGCGACAAAAACGGTATAGAAATTCCAACTATTAGATCACTGGCGATTTATCAAAAAGAACATTCACAAGTACACATTTGCCAATACATCCATGGGACACTCTTTCTTAAAACACTAGTAAAAGTAGAAACGGGTGTCAGTTCCAAAATAGTGGACGAAAGAACTGTGCTGTGTGTTCATGTGATAGACTGCCACACTGTAGTCACAATCACTTTTAAATACTTACAAATGATGGCAAAGAAGTTACTAAGCTATAACTCGTTAATAAGGTCACTAAAAGTTTTGTGCACACAGCAATGCCACAGACGTGTCTCCACGGGTGGAACAGATCGTGTTTCACGGTTTCAGGTTTACATGCAAGCTGGCAGAAGTCTAGGTTCTCACTGGAAGTATTCTGGAATTCCTTGAATATCTCCTTAGTGATATCCATGCCTTTCGCCAGCGGCATACCTCCTGAGGAACTGGACTGCTGCAGGCCGACACAGCCCCACCATTCTTCTTCCCTGAGGGCAGCCCCATGTCTTTGATCCTGGTGACTCCCAGAGGTAGATGGCGAGAGGGTGGAGCACCCTGGCCGTGGCAGATACCCCTAGACCTTCAGGGCTGGTAATGGCAGGACTGCTTTTCCTAAAGACAGAAATTGTGCCGCCTACATGCTAAAGATGGGGCAGGCTATTAGCTCTGGGCCTCCACATGGCTTTGCTCCAACCCGGATGTCCTTACTGTAGATCATTGCCAGTTGCCAAATCGGCATAGAATCTGGAGTTTACGAGGAAGATCCCCCCATCATGGTTGAGGTTCAGGCAGAGGCCAAGAAATAAGACTGTGTACGTCACACATTTAGAGCAATCTTGGAAGCCTCTTCCTCATTTAGAAGAGGTCCTTTCCCGGATGTGCCTGAAAGACAAAGTCCACGGCTGCGCACTAGAGTCCATCCGCCCAAGAAGCCCTTCTCTCAGTGCCAATCACCATTTTCCTTCCAGACAACCCTCTGCGACATATCTAGCGCCTAGCTGCAGGCCAGCAAAGCATTCACTATTCTTTGGAGGTTTCTTGTCACGTGAACTTTGATCCACAGGCTAATGGGTGCAGTTGTTTTCTAACTCTGAAAATGGACAATTAGAACCGGAAGTGCTACAGGGAAATGGATCTAATAACACTTTATTAATGTTATTTTGGGTTATATTTCCAGTTCTGTGCTTGACGGATCGCTCTCTCTCTCTCTCTCTTGTGTGTGTGTCTGTTTGATGTGTTGAGCCCTCTCCTTAGTAACAAAGAAGTCTATGTTTTATATAGAATACATAAGCAAGACGTTTTTGCAGTTTTATTTTCCCATTTTATATCCTTCACCCTTGTAAGGACACCATTTCTTATATCTTTAAAACGGTGATTAGGAGTTATCCGTGATGTGATTTTAGAAACACATTTTCAAGATTCTAGGTAGAAAAATAAACGGGGCATTTCGTTTGTATGTAGAGCATTTAGCCACCGTCCTGCCTATATTTACAGCTAAAGGTTTTTCTACTATCCCCTGACAACTTGGGGCTTTGCTTTATTCCTTATCCTACATGTCATTGTCATAGGCTTCCCTCAGTTCAGGATTCAAGCAGGGAAACGTTATCTAGTTAAAACCTGCTTGGCCTTTGTGGCTCCTGATCCCCAGCACTCGGGAAAGCAATGTTAGAGTAGCCAGAATTCGCTGCTGTAGACGCTGACTCTGTTGGAGACCTAAGAAAAGAAGATGGGACACCTCAATACTGGAACTGTCTACGTCTACCAGAAGCTTATTAAACACATGGCCAAGTTAGTAAAGGTGCCTCAAGGACTTGGGGGCGAAAAGAAGAGGAAGATGGGAGAAAGGATGAAGGCACCAAAGAGAAAAGGGAAGGAATATGGGCAGATGCCTTTTCGACCCTCAGAAAAGGTCTGTGCAGATAAAGCCCATGAGAATCAAGTTGTTGCAGCTACCCAAACTTCAAACCTACTACTTTAAGGACAAGTATTTCCTTAAAGAACTTAAAAACTGAGGCCCCTCATCAAGGCAACCCCAATGTGAGTGTCCCCCACTTCACTGTCTTTGTCTCTATCCCTAAACTGAATTTTTAATAATTATGAGATCATTCATAAACAGAAGAATCCCTCCCTGAGAATAAATAAGCCTTAAGCCTAGCTTTGAAGAACAGAAGTGTGAACAACTATCCTGGTTGGGGAGGGATCTTATTCCAGAAGGCTTGGGCATATATTAAAATTCAAATATGCATGTGGGAGACAACTCCAAAAAGAGTTTGGCCAAAGGGAAAAAAAATAGGCCAGATGGTGGTGGCTCACGCCTTTAATCCAGCACTCAGGAGGCAGAGACAGGCCAATCTCTGTGAGTTCGAGGCCAGCCTGGTCTATAAGGGCTACTTCCAGGACAGGCTCAGAAGCTACAGAGAAACCCTGTTCTGAAAAGCCAGAAAGAGAAAATAAGAGAGTTTGGAAAATTGAGTCTGATGGTACAGTTTCACTGGAATTAAAGCGGCCCCCTAAGAACGACTGCATGAAACGACTGAAAATGCTGCATCACGATCCAGGAATCCCCGTGCTGACGCTACCTAGCGTAGGGAGTTTCTGCTGATTATTCGGTAGCAGCTGCTCGTGTGCATCAGCCAGGAAAACAGGACAGGGCGACACTGCGCCTGCGTGCACGTGGCTGACCTGAGTAGTTTTATGGAAGTAAAGGAGGGAGGGGGAGATAACTCTGCAGCAGTGTAAAGAGCAGGCTTCAAGCTGTGGGATAAACAAGAAACTGAGGCAGCAGACAAGCAAGACCGCGATCCACAAAAGTTCAAAATCCATTCGCTTAGCATTGTAGGCTGGCCCCGTGAATCGCGTGTGCCGTTTAAATGTCAGGACTCGATTGGTATATATTGTATGCTAGAACTAAAAGGAAAAAAAAAAAGACGTTGGTTTTCTCTAAATTAAAGAATATTGTTTTGTGTTTTTCTCTGCAGACTTTAAAGCAATTACCACAAGAAAACAGAAGCGAGAGTGGTATAAATGTCATATTTTGATTTCATGGAAAAATTGAATTGCTATTTTAAAACTGAATATCTGAAGTTTTACAAAACATTGATGTGCATGCGATCGCAGTGTTTATGGGGAGAGAACCGCGTTTCTTATTAATTAGCACTGGCAGAAGCCACTCAGCCAGTGATCTGTTCTGCTAATACGTGGCTTTGCTTCCTCATCTTCAATAGAGCCTTGCTTTATCAATAAGATTTCAGAAGTACAAATTAAGAAACCCAGGACAGGAAATCCACTGAGAAATGTCTCTTCCTCCTGGGATTATATTTATATAGCATGAGGATCTACGCATACATATATGTTCTATATGTACATGTACACTACATGAGTACACACACACAGAGATAATACACACATATATGTCATATATGTATAGCAATGTATCATTAAATATTATGTCAATAAGAGTTTATTCTATGCCATGAAAAAAACTTCTGAGGCTTTTGAAAGGGATACAGCTAGATTTAAAAGTTTTATTATCAGGGTATGATTTTTAAATGTTGCTTTGTATTTGAATCCATGAAACGATGACAGCTCTAATATCACTAGCAATTAAATAGTGGGAAGCAGATTTTCATCTTTTGTGCGCCAGCCAGAACTGAAATACATAAATCTTGCTCTTATAAATATACATTATCTCATTGTAGCTGAACCAGATGGCCGCGAAATGAGGCTCATGGACCGAATTTTGGAGACGAAGCGGCTTGGGTCCCCCTGGGTCCCCCCCACCCACCCATACTCTCAAGGTGGAAGGGGAAAGAGACTTCACCCCCTGTCATGAGGTGAGCTCCGAAAGCAACTGAAAGTTTACCTTCGAAACACTGCAGGATGCTAACTTTGCGTTGAAACAACTACCCAGAGAAGCCTGTAGATCGCAAACTCAAAAAGAATGTCTGAGTGACTCTAGTGGCTCAGCTATTTCCCGGTTGGTAGTCCTGGACACGGTAACGGAAGGGAAATAAGACTTCGGTTCAGGCAACCGGGTGTGACATACACTCACCACCACCACCACCATCACCAGCAACAACAACACTAAGTCCTGGCCCATTCTGGCATTGCTGCGCACAGCGCTGTAATGGCGTAATGAAAATGCTTCTCACTGCCCGTTCTGCCCATTGGACAGACCGCGCACCGCGCTGGCTAGGGGGAACCTGGAGGAGCTTGAACTTCTCTCAGGACGGTTACCGTTTGCAGAATTGTTGAATTTTCGTTGAATATGTTCAGTTGAACAAGCATCTTTGTTGCATCTTTGTTACATCACCGGAAAATTAACGTTTTCTTTGGGAAGAGTGGTTATTTAACCTTAGAACCGAAAGCCTAGAAATGAGCCGTTACTAGAACAAATTGGGAGACTTCAAAATGGATGGCTGCGCATCCTGGGGTTGGCCTAGCGATATGAACCAGAAGCGGTGTTTTACCAGGCTTTCTCTTAGCGCTTTTATCATTAACTGTCATCTCTGATGATATTTTTTTCCCTTCTGAAATGTGGACTTAATCTGAGGAAGTGGCTAACTTCACGTCTGGAACAGGAACAAACTACGCTGAGAAAAAATAAAACGGCACAAGAACGCAGACTATTTTCCAAAGATTACTGGGGCTGGATCAAGCAGGCACACGTGCCAACCTTAAAGGGGTTCCCCCAGCAAAACCTGTTACAACATAACCAAAATCGTACTAATCCTGGTTGGTTGGAAAACCCTAGAATTGCAATGTTGTATGAAGAGAAAAAACCTCATTTAAACCATAATTTGGAAAAAAAAGAATAAAATTCATTCTTGCTGAATCTTCCTAATTAATCATGGTGGGATTTTTGACTCACCCAGTTTATCAGTGCACAATACAGAAACTAGAGTCTGCCAAGTCTGCTTTTACTGAGAAATTTGTGACTGAATGAGTCATTCATTAAAGTAAGCCATAAGCTGTTCAGTGATCGCCATCAAGGTAAAGCTATTAAATTAAAATTTTATCAGATGTTCCCACATTCGTATTGGTGACAGAGTCCCGAGGGTATTTTTGGTGGGGAACTATTTTAAGTTCAAAATTCAAATTATTTGAATATTTGTGAAAGTGAAAAGGAAAAGGAAAATTAGTTTGCCTAGATGAAGATTCAAAACACTATTTATTCCAAAGCAAATGATCACACAGGGCAAACACTTCAAGACTGAGCTGACGGAAGAATGAGGAGACAAGTTCTATTTGAAGCCAAGGAAATGCTATCGGGGCTGTGTCTTTTGTGATTTCTGGGACCACGGTATGATAATTTCTACATAGATTTCTTTGGATCCTATGAAAATATTGAATACAGATACTGCGTATTCAATACTTCAATGAAGGAAAATAGAAGTCTGTTTTCTTATGCCAAGTACAAACAAACTCTTTAAGGACTTGCGTACAACAACAGAAAATATCTCTTAAAGGGATGAAAAATAGGACTGTTAAGGAATAATGTATGCATTTGAAATCTTTCAAGTTATCATATGTAAGGTTAGATTTCTTATATTCAGTATGATGTGAAATAAACACTAGAGAATTTGATATATACTTAAGATTTTCAATTTAATCCTATTTAAGTTTATGATTAGTGCTAAAGCTCTTAAAAGAAGTTCAATGTAAGTTCAATTGATAATCATTACTCACCAGGCAGACTTGACGCTAACAGAAATATTGAAATGTCTTTAGAAAATAGGTTAATTTATATAGTTTGAAATACTTGAACACACGTGATACATTCTTTACAAACAGAACAAACTGCACTTTAAAACCCCTAGCGATCCTGCAGGAACATTGTAGAAGACAGGGAGGAAAGGCCATAAGAGCCAGAGGAATAGGAATCTGCTACATGTCTGTGTGTCTTACAAATGACAGGGATGCTCCCCCCATGTGGCTGCAATAGTATGGCTACCTAGAGAAGACCTGGAAGAGGCCAGCATCAATAGTAATGCTAAACGGGAAGGGGAGATTCTCATGTGGCCCCATCCCTAAACAACAACAACAAAATTCTACCGGTCACTAATGATATCTGAGAAAGGGAGAATTAGTCTTTCCCAGGGATGAGCCTTCTAATTGGCTGTCCAATACTAAATAGTCAGTCCTGAAAGTGTGTGCATACACACAACACTAAATGAACCCAGCAGCTTCTCTCTCTCTCTCTCTCTCTCTCTCTCTCTCTCTCTCTCTGTGTGTGTGTGTGTGTGTGTGTGTGTATAATAATGACAGGAAAAAGACCACGGATTTGAGAGGGGATTTGGGAGTGGGGACAGGAGAGGCGTTTGAGTGAGGGGACATGGGACAGGTTAGAGGGAGAAAGAGGAAAAGGGTTGAAATGATGTGTTTATCTTTTAATTAAATAATTGAGTTCAGTAGAAAGTATAAAGAGGTTCCTACTGCTATTTGAAACATAAAACCCAGAAAGGAACCTGTATGCTTTTGCATCCCTCTGTCTTTGATGGGGAACAAAAGGAAAGTCACAGAAAAGCCTAGAGCTACGGAGACTGGAGGCATTGGGACACCAACCCACTCACAGACCCTTCCATGTGCCGTCTGTGCTGCCTGCAGTGTTCTGGGTCCAGAGCCTAGCACAGTCCTCATCCGAGAGACGAGGGAGACTTCATCCAGCAACTGATGGGGGCAGATGCAGAGGCCCACAATCAAACGTTAGGTGGAGTTTGGTGAGTCCGGGGACACGGGGAGGAAGGATCAGAGGAGCCAGAGGAGTCAAGGGCACCGAGACGGGGTTTCACAGAGGCTCTCAGAGATCTGGAAACCTATGTGTGTGTGTGGGCGGCAGGGGCGGGGGTGGGTGGGTCTGACCTAGGTCCTCTGCATATATGTCCTGACTAAGTAGCTTGGTATTCTTGTTGGATGCTTAACAGTAGGAGCAGGGGGCAGTCACCGACTCTTTTGCCTGTTTACAGGATCCTTTTCCTCCTACTGGGTTGCCTCGTCCATCCTTAATGTGAGGGTATGGGCCTGGTCTTATTGTAACGTATTATACCCTGTTTGGTTGATGTCCCCTGGGGGTCCGCTCTTTTCTGAAGGGACATGGAAGGGGTTTGGATCTGGGGAAGAGGGGAGGGAAGGGAAACTGCAGTTGGGATACAATATATGAAATAATAATAATAATAATAATAATAATAATAATAATAATAATAAAGAAATAAATCACAGAAGCACACTAATAATAATGAATAATCATGGGGAAACCAAAGTTCAACACCTCAGACTCTTAAGTGGAATCTTTCTTTTAAAGGATATGCATTCAATAGAAATAAATAAAATTAAGATTGTAGTTAATAATGAAAATTTACATAAACAACAATATAACCTTTGTTAGGAATTTTTGATGGTTTTTCACAATAACAACAATCTGTGATACATGGGTTGATGACTATTTTTTATTCACAAAGAAATTAAGGCCCCTAAGATATTGTGACAAAAAGTTTAGGAAGAATTCGATGTGTAACCTTCTTTCTGTTTCTACCAGGCAACACCGCTGGACAGGGTGATGTGCCTAGGAACTTGGCTAGTTCCAAATCTCTGTCACTATAATATTTAAAGTTCCACAGACTATATGTGTTATTTATCTTCGTAAATAAAATTTAATTCACAATTATGTCAATTTTCCTAGGACACCACAGAGACCAGTACAGTCCTCCCATCCATACCGTGAGGGCCAACGTCTCACCAGAATTCACGGGCTGTGCGCCTTCCAATTGAAGTCAAATGATACACTTTAGATCCGTTTTTAAAAACATTTTACTGTTTTTAACAAAAACAATTCTTTACAAATACCTAAATGCCAACCTTATTTGCCTTCAAAGAATTTGATTGCACCAGGAATATTGACAGGCTGTTTTTTTCACATCAGGCTTGGGCAGTACCACTGTGGGTATTTTGCCGCATGGCACACCCAGCACTAAAATTGAAATCTTGATCAGGAATCAAATTGAAACTTGGTATTTTTGATTTACTCCTCTCTGTTATTCTGCTATTTCTTATCATCCTTGAAGATGTATTTTTGGCATCTTAAAAACAAGGAATCTGGTTCCTATTGCTTTAGGCTATATAAATACACCCTGTTTATATTAAAATGATAAGCAAATATACTTCAAGTTGGAAAACATGATGACAGAAAACATTTTTCCATCTTCTTTTCTAGATACATGGGTGAACTTTGTTTTCTGTAAACTTTTGCACTTCTTCGTGGAGATCCCCGTCACGTAACCAGAATATATTCTTTGATGACTATTATTGTCGTGAAAACACCTAAGTACAAAGTTTTTAAGAGTTTATTTATTTAAAATTATATGTATATGTGTATAACTGAGTGTGAGTTTGAACACCTAAGTACAGTGTTCATAGAGGCCAGAACAGGGGCATGAACACTGGCATGGGGTCCCCTGGAGCTGGAGATGTAGACAGTTGTGAACTCTAACTGTGTCATGGGTGCTGGGAACAAAACTTGTGTTCTCTGTAAGAATAGAACATATTTAAATGCTGAGCCATCTCTCCAGACCTTCCGAGTAAACATTCAGAAGCAAATGATGCGGCTGTATATGCTTTATTATGCAGGGACATTGTAAAGGAATTTTAGAATATTGCATTTATTTACCTGGAAAACAATCAGCACTAAGACAGTAAACTGAGGCAGGAAGAGGAGGCCAGGAGATACTGGCTTGAGTCTTGACTTTAGCCACTCCTCGGTGTGCGTCTTCTGGCCATCCCTTTCAGTGGCTTGGGCTCCAGCTTCAGCTTCCCTACATTATTGTGAGCAATGGTACCTACTTCTCGGAGTGGTTATGCAACGTGCAGAATTAGCACATATTATAAAGCTCACAGAGCACACACTCATTTCGCTACTCCACACAGCTCAAGGCGAAACTCTGTGAGTTCGAGGCCAGCCTGGTCTACAGGAGCTAGTTCCAGGACAGGTTCCAAAACTACACTGAGAAACCCTGTCTCAAAACAAAACAAAACAAAACAAAACAAAAAAATCAAGTCACAATTTTTACTACACATAAGCCATACTAAGAAACATGTTACTCTTCTCATTTTTGAAAGGCAAGAGAAGTTTTATGGCTTTAAATAACAAGTCTCTAGTAGCTAAGAAACTGTAAGAATAAATATCAGAATAATTCATATTTATGAGTCAATTGATATAATCATCATTTTGTTTTCCATGAGTGATTCTTTTCTCTTTCTTTCCTTCTTTCTTTCTTTCTTTCTTTCTTTCTTTCTTTCTTTCTTTCTCTTTCTTCCTTCCTTCCTTTGTTCTTTCCTCTCTCTCTCTCTCTCTCTTTTTTTTTTTTTTTTGAGACAGAGTTTCTCTGTATAGCTTTGGTGCCTGTCCCGGATTAAGAGTGGTTCCTTCTTACTGACTGAGATCGAGACTATAATTTGGTGAATCACACTTCTGGTATGAATGGTACATGAGTCTCTGGTTGTTGCTGACATTTTCAGTGTTCAGATTTCATCCATCGGACAATTTACAATTGTAGCCATAATTGATGAAACTCATGCAATACTCTAACACAAAGTTCCTGCCAACCAGCCCCGAAATGTCACTAATGCCTACCAGGTCTTTGTTGTGTATACTCTAAAATGAGAGGTCCATGGGTTTATCTATACTCCCCCTCTGCCTGATCAACCAATCAGGAACAGGAGCGGTTTGACCAACACTCTAGTTCTACGCCTCCGAAGGACTTGACGCAATCACTCAGTATTTGGAGATTCCCGTTCAATCCCGCCCTAGCTCTCCACAGCAGCGATTTACCCAATGAGCTCTTCCAACTTTTTCACATTTATTCAGGGCATGCGCATGCGTGCATTGTGGAGGAGCAGCATACATGCACGCAATGGTGTGCGCGTGCAGGTCAGAGGGCAACACACAGGAACTGGTTTTCTCCTTCTACCATTTGGGTTTCTGAGATGGAACTCAAGTTTCCGAGTTTGGCAATAAGTATCTTTACCCACTGCATCACCCTTCCAGCCTTCCCCAGGCACTTTTGCCCTGGGTTCTTCCTCCCGACCCCCTTCTCCTCGCCCCGCATGCCCACCTCCTGAATTCAACTTTCTTATGGACACACAACCCATATCCTGGAAACAGACTGTTTCTGAGGGAGTCACGTTGCTCTCAAAAATTTTAATGACTTCCTTTTCTCTCCAAGATGAAGCCCCATGTCTTTAGCAAGACAGCCACGGAAGAGGCTCTGATACCTAGCCTGTGCTCAATCTTTCTCTAGCTGACCCATGTGCTCTCTTTAAAGGTTCTCTGCTACATCTTGCCACTAGAGACACGGGTATGTTTTCAGATGCATGTTTTAGAGCTGCTTTGCTGGGGTCAGAGGCCTGTTAGCCCATTTTTTTCTTCTTCCATGCCCAGCTCGCCCATTCTTCTCCTCTCAGCAGCCAAATAGGGTGTAACTGTGCACACCGCGTTCTCCTATTTTGTGACCTTTCTTCTTTTACCATGGGGTAGCTTCTTCTGATCTGAGAATTGGTGATAATTTGGTGGCTAATTGCTGCGGGAAGGTTACAGCTAATACCTACCCACCTACTGGGGTGTGGCCTCATGGACTATTTACCCGGATGTGGAAGCGTGTCTGGTCCCCTTCCTTCCTCTCTCTGCTTGCCCCTGGGCCCCGTTATGGCTGTTCAGTTAGCTTTGGATCTGATTTTCGTCCATCATTCTAGCAGACCATCTTGCCTTTGTAAGTCTACCCTTTTAATAAACACTGATCTGTGTTCTTAGTTCTGAGCTAGTGTGGGATTGCTTTTATTAAGCGCCTGATCTCTCCACCTTCAGCTAATTGCCATGTCTCGATTTTGGAACATTGTCAAGGAGAAAGGAACTCGGTCTGAGGTAAGAGAGGCTTGAACCATGCTCCCTGTGCCTATCGCATAGAACCACTTAAATTTCAGATAAGTTGCATTTTAAGTAGAAGCTTATCCTCCACACATTGCAGAAGACATACTTAGGCTTGATATTCACTGATACAAAATTTACATTTAGCTAAACAGCTTATGTTTTATCTGCCAATCCTGTGCAGAAGCCTAAGAACCATGGACATAATCATGTAAGAAGACCACACAGCTCTAAGCTTTTAGTCTGATAGCCGTTATTTGGAGTCCCTGAGGTAAAGTGCTTTGGGTCAAGTAGAGTCGTAGTCCGAAGAGTGCGAGTAGTGGGGAGAAACCAAAAATTGCAGCTGGAGAGTTGTTTCTCGATCAGCCAAATTCACGACCTAGGAAATAATTACTGTTCAGTCGTTACCTCCCACCACACCCGGACCTGATGGAGAGCTTGTTAGATTAGCAACAGCTTGGAGGTCATTGAGAACTCCTCCTTCAACATCAGGAGCTTGTGAAACCAGGAGCCTAAATTCCAATATGGTGGCAATTGTCTCTCAAAGGATCAATACCTGAGTCAAAATATTTGGCTGGGGCCCTGTCCTGGACGTTTTATGAACAGCATAAAGACTCATTAAGTGTACGTTGACACAAGGGTCTCCCCCTTCAGACTGCTTTTCAACCCTTCCCTATCCCATGCTCTATGCGTCCCTGTCTTGTCTGAAATCTTCCGATGGAGAGAGCACAAGCCATATCTGTTACTTTGCGGTTTCTGGGATGAAACATGAGGACCAAAAGCCATGGAAGGAAAGGTTCATTTTGACTCATGGTTCCAAAGGGATTAGAGTCCATTGTGGTCAAGAGGCGTGGCAGAGAGTCAAGAGAATCAGGCAAAAGGGTAAAGCGGGAATCTGGGAGCTCTTGATTTGAATTCAAATTACAGCCAGGACACAGAAAGGGCTGGTGAGGGAGAATTGTCTGTATTCTGTCAATCATGTTTTAAATAAAGGCTGATTGGCCAGGCAGGAGGTATAGGCGGGAAAACCAGACAGGAAGTGGAAATGATGCAATGAGAGCAGGAGAATTCTGGGGAGGAGGAAGTTGATTCCTCCCACTCCTGCCCAGATCACCCAACTAGCAGGATGTGATCTGCCCGGCTGAAAAAGGTACTGAGCCACGTGGCTAAAATACATTTTGAAAAAATGGGTTAATCAAGATGTGAGAGTTAGCCAATAAGAGGCTAGAGATAATGGGCCAATCAGCTTTATAATCTATAGAGATTGCAGTGTGATTTTCTCTGGGACTAAACAGCTGGGGAAACTGGGCAGAACAGAAAACACAAACAAGTAGGATCTCATGTTACAAAGGGCAAACTGGAAATAGGCTAAGGCTGCATACTCTCCACGTCCACTCCCAGGGACACATTTTCTTCAGCAAAACCGCACCCCCTCAACCTTCCCAAACAGTATCTGGAGGTGAAATGCTCAGATTCCTGAGCCTATTCTCATTCTAAATACCACACGGGCTTGAGATGTTGTCTTAGTGCTTTTGCAAATAACTTTACATATAGTTGGTTGAGATCAAGTTGTGCCCTGCCTTATGTTGCTCTATATTGTGTACGGTTTTGGCTTTCCAGCCTAAGCCTAAGAGACTCCATTTTAGAAGTATCTTTTGACTCCTCTTTGGGTGAAAATGCAGAGACCAGAAGGCTCTGCACTTTATTGTACATCTGAACACCACTGCCTCTGTCGGACACCAGCCATGAGACACAGAATGCTAAATAAACTATTACAGAAAGTAGAAAGGGTACAGCCCTATCAAATTATTAAGTAGGTAAATTACCATTTCTACAGGTGCACTTAGATGTGCTTATATACATAGGATATACATACAGGCACGCACACACACACAAACACACATACACATATACACGGAGAGGGAGGGGGAGACAGACAGACTTGTGTTTGCCAACTGGCAACTATCATGAGTAATCAGGACAATTTGTCCAATTGCACCCAGTACGACCTATGTACTTTGTAAATTTATTATTATTCAATAAATTGGGATTTGGCTGATACGGTGGAAGGACACAGACACGTTTTTGCTGTAGCACACCCATAACCTGCATAAACGGCACATCAGCAAGAAATCGGGAAGGCCAACCATTTTCTGCTGGAAAGCTATCAACTTGTGGGTTATATGAGTCATAGTTCCCAGTAACCAAGGTTCAGTTTTCCTGCCTTGTCGCCTCCATTTTAACGCCTACGTCAAAACATCCCCTCCTAGAATTTAGAATCTACCTATTTTAAAGACACTGGACACATTTCCTTTTTTATTTTTTCATTGTGATGAAGTTAAATGTTTAAACTGCCACGGCTCAACACTGCCTGGCTGCCTGGATTCTTCTGCTGCCCTTGGAAATGCAGCTTAAAAGGCTCCTGAGTTTTCTACTGTGGATTTCCACCAGAGACCCGGAGAATCTTTTCTCCCACCCCCCCCCCGCCCCCGTCGACTTAAAACATTCCTGTTACTGGTTTAAAAATCCAGCAGAAGTATTTTCCGAAATAATTAGCCAATATTAGAAGGATAAAAAGTTGTCTGACAACTGACTCAGTGGATAATTGACTTAAGAGTGAAGGTAATAGTCACCGCTGCCCAACTGTCTTCCGCAAAGGCATTACAGATTGTCAATCTTCTCTTGTCTTTTGGGAAATGATATCAGATTATTCAGGGTTTCCAAGAAGAACATTCTGGGATGCTCAAGACTGGGCTGGGGCAAAGGAGAAGAGGCAGCTGTTTTGATATCAGAGACATCACTTTATATCTCAGTCAGTTGAGTTTTCTTTGTTTTTTCATATTGACTCATCATGTAATTTAACAAGACACAAACTCTTGATGGGTTTAAAACCTAGTTCGGGGTAACAGAGAGGCAGCCATTTGAGGAAAGCCTAGAATTATCTGTTCTGCATTCCTAGTTATGTTTTTCTGATGAGTACCAGAAGCCTTTGCCAAAGAGTAAGAATAATTAATGATTTTCTTAAATTCTAAAATTTAACTTCTCAAGTGGTGTGGCATTAAGTATTTGATTATGATCAAGTGGGTTTGCAAAATTCAAACCAGGAATGAGAAAAAGTTAGACTATTTTGCAGCAATAGCACCTCTTGTTCCCCTAGAAATCCAGCATATTTGGGGTAGACATTTTGATTAGACTCTGAAACATGGAAGTCTCAAAAAGTCCCCCAAATTTGATCTATGTGGATTTGATCATGCTTCACGCTGTCGCCCGATTCTTCTGTTAATAGAAAGGCTTGGGGAACTGCATCAGCTGGATCAGAACAGTGGATTCTGGAATCAAAAGTTAGAATAATATTTCAAATCCATCATTAGCGCTTCAAATAACAAAAGCTGACATTTTGTGCTCATTTGCAGTCAGCAGGAAATTGGCAGGAAGATAGCAAGAAGAAGATTTCAGAAAAAAAAAATATTCCCAGAATTGAGCGAATGTCTGTATAGTACTTTCTCTGGTGAGGAGCGAGCGTGTGTAGCCGGAATGAATAGAAAGATCAAAACCAGCAAGTGCCTAACGGACTGCTCTTCTGTGCTGCTAAAAATTGGTTAGCTAGTACTGTTCTCGTGCTAAAGGCTACAGATATGATGTGGAATTCCTATGGGTCTTGGTACTGTGTTCTTCACACTGATTTCCTTTGCTGGATACGCTGACAACTGGATAAATGATGAGTTACTTCACAAAAATTGCCTTCGCCTACTAGATATGTTCTTTAGGAAGTAAACACAAGAGTCCCCCAAAGGGCATGATAGTCAACCTCTCTCTAAATATAAAAACTAATACACTTGAACTTTTTAAATGTAACCAACGTCTACCAATTGTCCTACTACAACACAAATATTTTCATAGGCCATTTTGATACAGCACAGAGAAAACCTATGTATTTTCATATTTAAATGCTAATGAACAGGCAAGAAGAAGAGGAGGAGGAGGAGGAAAACCATGTTTCCAGCAGCGAGTGTGCCCTGAAAAGCGAGTGTGCAGACATCAGTAGATGACAGCAAACCTCCCGGTCAGTTGTTATGTGAGGGGATGAGTTTTGTAGTTTCAGGAAGGAAGAATGTTCTGGTATGTGGAGGCTGACCAGACAAGTACCCTGTGCCTGGAATGGGCTCAGGCCAGCTTCCGTGAAAAGTTCCCATGTCACTGACGTGTAACATGTGACCTCAGAGATGTATAGGAGATGCTATACAATGATAGCTGGTGGCCAGGTGGAGAGAATGAAGGTTAGCCCACAGTGGGCAGCTACAGCCATCAAAGAGGCTTTGGTATTACCAGAGGCAGATGCAACCAATTAGCAGCAGCGTGAGAACCTGACCAGGGATTTGAAAGGGTTTCTTTGTCTACCATGTGGAGAGTAGGCTCTAGCACGGGTGGGGATGACAGGAGACACTGATCCAGGACTGTGGCTTGGATCCAGATGAGGAATAGAGGGAAGGGAGTCAACAAGTAACAAGTCTTGTGGGAGCTGAAGAGAGGACGCGGCAGATAAAGGACTTACCACGAAGCATTGGGCCGGAGTTTGGATCCTCAGACCCCAGATAAAAGCTGGTGGGTATGGGGTCCCACTTGTGACTCAGGCACTCAGAAGACAAATGGGGTCCCCAGAACCAGTGGGCTTGCTGGGCAGGCCTGTCTCAGTGAGCTCCACGTTCCCCTAAGAGACTCTGCTTACATGATAAGGATGTAGGGTGATCATGGAAGGCTTCTGATGCTAATCTTGGACCTCCACACGTGCATACACACATGCATGTAAACCATACATAGAAAATTTTAAAGTGACTCCAAAGTTCTCTTACAGTAAGAGACAAAATACTATTACGCTAAACACAGATAAGAAAGACAGCGAACAGCATTTGAAGGTAATAGAAAGATTTCAACCTTTTCTAGCCACACCTGCATGAGGAAAGGCCAACCTGTCAGCCAACAAAGATGTCCAGCTAGTTGGACGTAAAATGAGGGGATTTGATAGTGATTAATATAGGGGCTATTTTTTAAGACATGGTCCTGGGTGAAACCGCTGAGTGTACATGTGTAAGCAGGAAAGGGAAGAGTTTTGGAGACTGCACTCAAATTCTAATTCATAAAGCAAGAGTTGACAACAAAGAGAAAAGTCTTGGAACCCAAATGAGGAAAAATTCAAAAAGATGCAGGAATTGAGAATGTAAAGTATGATAAAAATTTTCCACTTTTTTAATTTCCATAGTGCAAACGCTTCTCTCATGGCTGATTTCAGGCACTGCTGAACATAGAATCCGTGGCAGGCAGTGCATTGCACAAGGAGAAGTCTAGTAAGCACAGAACAGCCTGGAAAAGAATTTCAGACATCTTGAAATATAATTCTTTAAAAACATATATGCGATAAAGTAATGGCTAAGAAATTTGAGATCGTGTTGGAAATATATTCAATATCTGCCTTTAAAATTATTTTTCTAGGGCCAATGAAATGAGTAGCGGGCAAATGTGCCTCCAAAAATAGATCAACTGACCAAGACAGAGTTGACAGTCAAGAGAACAGTCTTAGAATTCCAACAAGGAAAAAATCTGACTCCTCCAACTTGTCTTGTGACCTCCGTACATGTTTATACACTCTTATTCAAACAAATAAATGCAAATGTGTTTATAAAAATGTAAAATCTTTTATATAAAATGTAAATTTAAGTAGAATTTTTTTTCTTTTTGGGTAGGTTTTCAACGTCCTCACTCCACATATAAAATAACAAGCAGATGAAAGAATATGTGTTAGTTTACTTGATTTTTTCCTTCTACAACATATACATATTTTATAGCATTGCATAATACATAAATACATACATACATACATATATATGTGTATCTTTTGTCAGTTAAAAATAAAATGTGAAATATAAGGAGTCAGGCTTTAGTTCATTTGGCTCATTTCTCCATCTCTTTAGAGAAACATATTTAAGAGTTTTGACTCCTGGACTTGGTTCCAGACTCTACCACTTAGCAGTGTGACCTTGAACAGGCCACTTAATCTACCCACATTTCAGCTTCCTTATCTGTAAACAAGCTTTCTCCAATGGCGGTTGTTTGAAGATCGAATATGTTAATGCCTTTTAAATGCTTAAAGGAGCACCAGGGCTGTCATTGGTTAGTTGTTATAACTAATGCATTTTGAGCAATGACCTTCACCAACCCCACATCTGACGGAGTTCCGATCTTCAAAATACATAAAGAACTTAAAAAATTAGATAAAAAAATACCAAATAATCCCATTTAAAAATGGAGTACAGATTTAACCAGAGAATTCTCAACAGAAGAATTTCGAATGACTGAGATACATTTTTAAAGAAGTGTTCAACATCCTTATCTACCAAGGAAATACAAATCAAAATGACTCTGAGATACCTTATTACATCTGTCAGAATGGCCAAGATCAAAAGTACTAATGACAGCCTATGTTGGAAAAGATGTGGAGTAAGGGGAACACTCCTCCACTGCTGGTGGGAGTGCAAACTTGTCCAGCTGCTTTGGAAATCAGTATGGTGGTTTCTCAGAAAACTGGGACTCAATCTAGATCAAGACCCAGTGATATCATTCTTGGGCATATACCCAAAGAATGCTTAGCCATACTCCATGAACACCTGCTCAACTATGTTTATAGAAGAAACATTTGTAATAATCAGAACTTGGAAACAACCTAGATGTCTCTAAAACGAAGACTATATAAAGAAAATGAGGTGTACCTACACTATGGAGTATTATTCAGCTGGGACACCATGAAATTTTCAGGCAAATGAGTGGAACTAGAAAAAAATCATTCTGAGTGAAGTAACCCAGACCCAGAAAGACAAACACGGTATGTATTCACTCATAGGTGGATAGAAGATACACAGCAGAGGATAGCCAGGCTACAGTCCTCAGCTCCAGAGAAGCTAGGTAACAAGGAGGACCCTAAGAGGGATGCATCAATCTCCCAGGGAAGAGGAAGTAGAAGGAATGTCCCGGGTAATCTGGGGGCAGGGGGAAGTAGAGGAGAAGGGATGTGGAATGGGAACAAGAGGGATCAGGATGGTCGAGTTGTGGGTAGGATGGAGCAGTAGATTGAAGAGGAAGAAATCTTGATAGACGGGACCATTGTAGGGTTAGGGAGAAACCTGGTGCTGGTGTCAGGAAGGCTCCTAGGAACCCACAATGATGGCCCCAGCTAATACTCTCAGTAATAGAGAAGAAGGTACCTGAACTGGTCTTCCTCTATAATCAGATTGGTGGCTTCCCTAGTTGTCACCATAGCACCTTCATCCTGTACCTGATGGAAGCAGATGCAGAGGTCCACAGCCAAGCACTGGGCCAAGCCCCTGAAGTCCGGTTGAAGAAAGAGGATGGAAGGATTGTATGAGCAAGGAGGAGGGGTCAAGATGGAGATGGGGAAACCGACAGAGAAAACCAACCTGAGCATGTGGGAGCTCAAGGGCTCTGCACAGACAGCTAGGAAGCTGGCACGGACAGACCTAGACCCTGTGCATCTGGGTGACAATTGTGTAGCTTGGTCTTTTGTGGAGCCCCTCGCAGCAGGACCAGGATCTGTTCCTGATGCATAAGCTGACTATTTGCAAAAATATTTTTAATTTGTTTTCCAGGCACTAAAATGGATTTATGAATAGCCAACAGCATGGGTCTTAGTGGCAGCAGGGGCCTTGAAACGCCATAGAGTGGAGTAATAAACATGGCTCTGGCCAGTCCCTCCGCCATGAGGCTAGACTCTCAGAAAGTTAAGGAATGGGGTGAATTCAGGTGTCAAAGCCACAGTTTTAATTCTAATCATATCACTTAGCAAATTAAAGATTCAAGTGATCAGAAAAAAAGAGATATATACAGTAAAGATAGAGTCAGATTAAAAAAAAACTCTAAATGGTTTACAGATGATTAAAAATGGATTTTGGTTTGGGAGAGAAAAGAAAAACGATAAAGTCCTTAAAATAAAAAAGAAAGAAAGAAAGAAAGAAAGAAAGAAAGAAAGAAAGAAAGAGAGAGAAAGAAAGAGAAAGAAAAAGAATAGTTGGGTGTGGTGGCACACACCTTTGATCCCAGCACTTGGGATGTAGAGGCAGGTGGATCTCTATGAGTTCTAGGTACATACCTTTAATCCCAACATATCTCTGAATTCAAGTACAACCTGGTCTACAGAGTGAGTACCAGGACATCCAAAGATACACAGAAAAACCTAGTCTCAAAATAAAAATAAAAATAAAAATAAAAGAATAGAAGTTAAAATAAAGCCACATAAAGGTGAAAAATACAGATATTTTCTGGATAATGTATATTATTGTGTTGTCTTTGAATAAACTCAATCATAAGTGTGTGCTTAAAAGTAAAAATATTCTGAAGCCTATAGAAATAAAAATATAATGATACACAGCAGACAGAAAGTTAGAGATGGTGAAAAGGCCTATAAATGTAGGTGTTCAATTTAGTAATCAGAGAAATAGAAATCACAACAGTGAGAATTCATTTCACCTTATTACCAAACACACACACACACACACACACACACACCACAATATATAAATTGTCAAGTATACTCAATGAAAACTGGTATTAATCAGTAAAATTGAACACACACATAGTGTATGATCTAGCATTTAATGCTTCTCAAAGCAATGCCCATGTGTACATTAGAAAGCAGGTATGGAAAATTCCAGAAGAGAATTGTTTGTGACACTGGGAGAGGAAGAGCAAATACAGAATGAACAACCTGATGTAGAGTCATATAATGGAATATTACTAGCTGAAGATTAACAAGATGCAGCTATATAAATCCAATTAGATGAGTCTCAAGTTGCAAAAATAAGTGAGGTATGACTCATTATATATAGCATGATTCATATACATGATAAATATATATAGTATGAATGAATATATTCATATGTGAATGAATATATCTGATATATATATGGCCTGAATATGTATAGAATGTCTATATATAGCCCAATGAATATGTATAGTATCACAGTGAATATATATATAGTATGATTCATCTTTTAAAAAAATTGAAGAAACAGGCAAACAAACAATATATATGCATTGGTGATTAAAAATGTGGAGAAGCAGAAGGAATCAATGAATACGAAATCTAGGCTACCGGTAACTTCTAGAACGGTGACGGACAGGGAGGATGACATTGGAAAGAGTACAAAGAAGATCCCGAAGATCCCTTATGTGCTGATAGTGTTGTAAATATTAACAATAGTGCCCATACATGAGTGCCCGTCCTCTGTGTGTGTGTGTGTGTGTGTGTGTGTGTGTGTGTGTGTGTGTGTGTGTGATGGAACATGTATGGAGGTTAGAGGATGACATCACGTGTCTGTCTTCTCTTCGTACCCATATGAGGCAGAACATCTCTTTGTTGGTGGTCCTCTGCTGCGCAAGCCAGCCTCACTGGCTTGCTGGGGAGTTTGTGTCCATTTCTGCTCCAACCTTAGAAGCATGGTGAATACAGGTGCATTCTACCATGCCCAGACTTTTCACAGGTTCTGAGGGTTAAAACTTAGGACCTCATGCTTGAGCAGCAAGGGCTTTTACCCGCTGAGCCGTCTTCCTAGCCCCCTATGCTTTGAGTTTTAAATTGCAAAATGCTTTATATGGTGTGATCCATTGATTTTTTTTATTATAAAATACTAGATGAAATTTGTAATGAAAGGAACACCTGAATGGGAAAAAAAACCACATAGACTTAATTAAGAGTCTTTAAAATTAATTAAGACAAATGATCCAGGTTTGACCAGAAAGGAATCGGAGAGTTTAGAAAACAAAAAGAAAATATGCCTCAATCCAACTCACTGGCTCCTTAGCAATAGATATAAGAGAAGGGAGGCTCCCTTTGTTGTCTCCATGCTATGAAGCCAAATGATGTGTTAGAGGGGAAATGTCTCAACAGCAGGTAGGGTTTCCCTTATTTAGGAGCAAAGGCAGATGTAAGATTTAACATCGAGAGCCATCCAGACACTAGGATAATTGATTAAGAAACAGAGATACATTCATACAGAGAAAAATATAAAATAACTTTATAGAAGACTAGGTTTTTGAAGACTTTCCTCTGAGAAGAAGGAAGTTAAGTGGCGTCTCATCTTCCTCCGATTTATTCTTCATATGGGAGCCAGAGTAATATCTCTAAGCCACAAAATTGATTGTGTCAGCTCGACTGGCCAAAAAACCCTTTATAGCGTCAGGATAATTTCCAACTTTTATAGACAGCCACAGAATGCTGTTTATGCTGGGGTTGCGTCTCCTGCCAGCTCCGTGTCTTGTGACTGCCACCCAGCCAGCCTTCGTGCTGGCCGTGCTGGAGTGCTTGCCCCTCCTAGCCCAAGCCTATAACCTACCATCCCTTTTCCCCCTTGTTGGGACCATTTGGAGTCCTGGCTTTCAGCTGCTCTTCCCTGTTAGAGCCTTCTGATTAGAGTTAGTAAAAGCTGTGCCTTGCCTTGAGGATCAGGGGATAAGGTTTTCACCTGTTGGCCCACTTGACTGTTGGGTATCTAAGCCTCCATGGTGCTATTGAATAAAGGGCTTCTTACCAGTGACTAGACATCCGTGTGTCTGTCTGTCTCTCTGTGTGTTTGTGTGTTTCAACCTCCAGCCCCTTGCCCGAAGCTCGTGAACTGCATTGTAGCACATAGAGCGCAGACAGGGGTGCAGCGCACTGCCAGAGGGAAGTCAGATTTAAGCATCCCCAGCATGTCTGTGATACATCCCTCTCTTTCATATCCCGGGCACTACCACCCTCTTCTATCGTTCTAGCTTTGCGTCTTGCCTTTATTTCTTTATCAGCCCGTCTTAGCTCTGAGTTTGACCATGTAAGCTTTTATTAATCGTTTGCTAAATTGATGGTCAATGAGAAATGAAAGGATAATAAAGCTGTCAGGAAAATGTCATCAGAAGAGGTCCAACTGACAGTCTTGGTAAGCTGCACTCACTGATGGCCTCTGTGTGGGATTGTCCCATGGGCATAGTTCTCTGGGGTTCTATGACCTTCCCTTCTCCAGGTCTGAACGCAAGATCAGGAGGTGACGATGAACGATATGATGTTGGGAAAACTCTGCAAAGTGATGGCACCTTTCATATCTAGGGAGTCACCAAGGTAGGCAACTGGGGCTAACAAGGGCAGTCATTACCAGCTACATCTACATCCTCTAGGGAATCCCAGTCCGTACATTATAAACAGCGTAATGAACAGTTAAAAAAAAAAAAAAAGAACGATGAAACAATGCGGCAACTAATGGTGGTGGGCGCTAGGATTTTAGGTGCAGCCGGTGGATAGGCCAGAAGCCATGTGGAGGCTGGATGGGCAAAGGAATTGAAAGTTATGTGAAACATAGAAATATAACATCATTAATTTTAATGAAATGTCCATTGACTGGAAACTCCTGCGCGAGCATGACAATACTCTCAGAGAAGGTCTTACACAGGTGGAGTGTGGGAAAAACTCCCGGTTCGTGGGGGCATCGGAAGAAGCAGCTACTCAAGAGTCAAGGAGAGCCTGGGACTGGAACACCCAGTTCCGCACGTCCTGCAAGGGGAAGGGAAAGAGTTTAGAAGAGAAGATGATATTATAACTGTGGAAGGAAACAGAGCAGAGAACGAAGGCTCACACAGAGCAGGGAGAGGAATCTCTTGCATGACAGCAAAATACCAGAGACAGCCTGCTCCGTGAAGAAAGGAAGTGTGCTTTGTTTCACAGGTCTGGAGGTACAAGGTCTGGGGGCCTCATCCAGAGATTGTCTTACTGAGTGTCCCAAAGCATCAGAGATCATCGCAGGATAAATGGCAGGAGATATCTCTCTGATCTATGTTCTTCTCATAAAACCACCAGGGTTCTGCCTTGAGTTCTCATTCCGAATGCCTTATCTAACTCTAATCTGCTTCATAAGGATCCTACCTCCCAATATCATGGTCGAATTAAAGTTTCTGCTTTCTTAATACCTCACCATGGGGATCCAGTGTTCACACGTGAAATTCCGAGGGGCACTCGCGTCACATCCAAGCCATTGCAACTTTCTTTACTTGGATATTTAAAATATAATTACTTCACATTAATTGGCATAGATAATGACTTTCTATATCTCCTGACCCTCAGCACCCACCAATGATATGCTTCCTTTTTCTTAATATTAATATCTTAAACTTGAAATTTCTTGATACTCTTCCTTTTTGTAATATTGATATTTTAAACTTGAAATTCCTTTTTCTACCTATACTAAGTAGTCTTTGTGTCTATATGGTCATATAGGCTAATGTGAGGGACTAAGTAGGAATTTTGATGGTATCAATAAATATTTTTATGAACATTTTAAATAATCCTGTCCTTAAATTTCCATCTTGTGTCTTCATGGCTTTATGAGATCTATTTGATATGATATCTCATATGTAGAAGGTTTCATCTATATATGAGATCTCAATAGATTACTTCATGAAACTCAGGGTTTTGCTGTATGTAACATGAAAGAAAATGAACTGTCTTCTTGTAATGTCTGTGGTATCTTATGTAGTGTCATTTCATTTCTGTTAACAAATCCATCTTGCTTTTATTAAGATCAGAAAAGTAAGACAGTCACATTGGCCAGCCTTACAGACCAGGCAGTGGTGACACACACCTTTAATCCCAATCATCACACTAGCTTTTAATAGAAACCAGGCAGTAATGGTGCACACACTTAATCCCAGAACTAGAGAGGATTATAAGACCTAAGGAGACGGCCCTCAATCTCCATTCGGAGTTTCCTGGAGGCAGAATCACTGTTTCAGACTGAGGTCAAGGTAACAGCCAGTGGCTGACTGCTTTGCTTTTCTGATCTTCAAGTTAAGCCTCAGGTTCTGTCTCTGAGTTTTTATTAACCTTACTTCAATCTTTGTAGTAGACTAGGTATTTTGCATTTTATTCCAAACCCACCAGTTACATAATTTTAGATGTGTCTTTCCCCCACTGAGCCTCATTTTCCACATATGCAGAACCAGTAGAACACCATCAACTGGCAGTTATTAAAAGGAGAGGTGAAAATTACTGGCATTTAAGAATATTCAATTAGTGTCTTCTCATTGTACAAAGTCTGCAATCCTATTACAATCGAAAAACAAGCTCTTCATTTTATATTGACATTGAAAGATTTTAAAATAGAAATGTGATATATTCCTCTTTTTCATCTCTTGACCAGGTAGAATAATTGTTCATGACTGTGAGGCCAACACAATAAATCTCTGGGTTGCTGTTATTGTTGTTTTTGTTTTATTGTTGGACAAACACATTGATGAGAAGAGTTTCTCCTGGAAGAAAGGTCCTGTGAGCTGTGACCTTAGAGGGGTTCAGGATTTCCGGTCCTCAAGCTGAGGATACCAGCCTTCCTCTCAAATGTGCTAAGAGCATACTGAAAGTGTGAACTGAATAACCCTACCCTACCTGATGGCATCTTCTAGCGGTCAAAGAAATGCATGTCTGTATTATAGAGTGAGTGATCTGGGAATAATTAAGCAACCCTAGAACTGTTAGTTGACTTTGCGATCAATCCGGAATCCGGCTTTTGGGACATCATTTTCTTTAATGTTAAGGGACTCGTTTGCCAGGCCAGAAATCATGAAAACGTCTTTGAGCTTGTTTTTTGCTCAGAGACCGGCAGTTGTTAAATCAACCACGGCCCCAGCTTGCCCAACCACATCAGGCTTTGGTGAGACTGGGACCTTGGAAGGTGTCATAAACGCTGCTGGCGTGAAGCAGGGCAAAGATGTTTCAAGTCAGGATTTTCTTCTCAGGTAGTTTTCTTCTAGAGCGCCCCCAGCGGTCATCAAGCAAAACACAATTTTTAAGCTCTTCATTGATCTGCTGCTGAGAAAGACATAGCAAGCCATCTAAAACCCCAGTATTAGGTAGGTTGAAGCGGGTGGACCTCGGAGTTTAGTGGCTAGCAAGTGTAGCCATCTAGCCAGTGGTGAGCTAGAGGTTCAATGAGAAACCCTGCCTCGAAAAATGAAGCGGAGGGTGGTGGAGGGCGGCACCCAAAGTCAAAAATTCATCGGCTCCCGCAACACACTCTGCACAAGTCGTATAATTTCCCTCCACCCTTGGAAGGCTTTGAAGCAGACTTTGAGCAAAAGTGAGCAGCAGGTATCCGCTCCTCATCCCGTCCTTTGTATCTCGGAAAAGTCCCTTCGAGGCTCCTATTAATAAATCATCAAACATTTGTGGACGCCCACTCCGTGTCACACCTACTGCCTGGCGTTGTAAACCACAGCCAGAAGAAGCCAGACTTTCTTCCCCGTGGAGCTCAGTTTATTAAGAGGGCATACAAAGTATAAGCCGTTAGAAGAAAGCTGAGAAACCCAGAAAAGGTTGAGTTCCAAGCCCCACAAGTATGCACGGGAAGGGGACTGGCTGGTTTCCAGCACATCCCTGTATGCGAGAAGCATCTTACAACTGGCATTGCTCGATTAGGGCAGAGTTTTCTTTGGAAACTTGCACAGAAGTGCTTCATGGCTTTAAGCTGTCGTTCTCTCCACAGTGATCCGAGATAGCTATTATTTCAGCTAGCAAATGAGTCTTGCATATCTGCAAACCAAACACAAATGCTGTCTTTGTCTTTCAAAGGAAACTCCAAACAAGTTAAGAGAGCCGGGTCTCTGCTTCTCTGTGTAATGCGACAGCCCTTTCAGTTAACAAAGAGCAGGACCGTGACCTCAAGGGCTGAACGTCTCTGCACCTCTGCACACACACCACGCTCATGGTTCAAGTTCTGTCTTGATATCTGCCGCAGCGATAAATATGTTTCCTTTACCCCATGACAAGCATTTAATTGACAATCTGATAAATGCTACCGAGAAAAAGAAAAGATGCTAAAGCCAATGGCGCTCTTCTCCGGTGTTCCTTCATCAATTATCTCTCCATTCAGAAGACTCATAAAATATTCAGATCCCCGCGAAGAAGGCGGTGGATGCATGCCATTGTGGAGGAGCATATGCTGAGCAGCAAATGCTGGGTGACCTAGGAAGCGCATCTTCCTCTCAGAACACATGCCTTGGACGGTCTTAACAGAAGTTCTCAAGTGGGAACCAAAACACGCTTCCTTCCATGACAGACGATGCGTCCTGTCATTTTTCAGAAAACGTGATTTAATCATTCCAGTGAAAGGCTCTTTGAAACAAGACAAAATTAGACTCAGCATCTCACAGGCTCTGCTCCTGGTATGAGGCCTCTTTCACCGACCGGCCTGGTGATGGGTGCGTTGCAAGGAAAAGTCCACGATAAAGAGGGGATCCAGAACCGGGTGGTAATTCTTGACGGAACTCTTGTTTCAACGTGAAGCTAAAAGTCATTTTCTCCCTCTGTGCTTCTGCTTCATCCTCTCTCAAAAGGTTTGAGAAGGAGTTGGGGACCTGGCGGTTATCATTTCCTCCAAGAGATTTTTTTTTTCAGTGTGGGGAAAAAAGTATGCAATTTAATTTTTAAAAAGCAGTTAATAATTGTGGAAAACTAAGATTAGAATTTGCTACAACTTAAGAAGACAAAATGAAACGTAACAGAAGGCTAGAGATGTATGGACCTGCCTGGCAGGCACGTGCGAGGCCCAATCTTCAGCCCCATGAATAACAATAACAGCATAAAAGTAACTATACTAATCAGTCAGATTTTGATTGGAACTGAAATAGCGAAGGAAATTGCCCAGCCGGTGAGAACCGCTCTCTGCAGATTGAGCATTGACCCCTGTCTTCTTGGTGCTTCGTTTAAGAGTGAACAATAAGGCGGTTGTTGACAAACTTGTTTCCTCTCAGAAGACCTACGGGTTGAAATCTACAGTTAATAATGGCAGTGGAAATGCAAGACACGGTATGACAGCGCATCCCAGGTTACTCCGTCTTTGACAGCTGCTGCGTCAGAACAGTGATGTCATCTCATCCCTTCGGTCTTTGTACAAACATATGCGAAGGAAAACAAAATCTTCAAGGAAAGAGTACACATTCAAACTGCGGCGCTGGTAACAAAGCCAACCGGAAAGACTCGATATGTACAGGTGTGCCCCAGAATCCAAGCAATCTGCCCTGGCCATTGCGTTCACAAGAATGAACGCACAGGGCGACTTCCATATTGGCATGAATCAAACTGACATTTTCCATAATTATTTTCCCTTAACCCGTGGCAGTTCCTTTGAACCCATTCCAAAGCTTTAAAGGCACTTGGACACAGAGTAACACCTGATTGGTGTATCAGACTCGCTCATGTCTACACATGGAAACTCATGTCTAGCGAATTTAGACCTTGGCTCTCATAATCTCATTTTCGACTCAACGTCCAGCTCTGAAAATCTGTGTTGAGTCTTCACTGTCTCTGCCTTTCTCAAACTCTTCACCCTCTCTTTCTTTTTCCTCCCTTGGTAAGAAAGACACCTGGCTCAGATGACCGAAGGTCTGTGGGCGTCAGGATATATCTGTGCCTGGGACCAGAGCGTAGCGCCTGGCCTCCTTTTCATCTGTATTACTTTTTTCAGTATCCTGTAATTTTGATTACTTTCCATCACCAAGGACTTGAGTGATCGCAATGGAGAGGTTCTGGATTGGATTTTACAAGCCGCATTCTTCTCTTCACCTACGCCGTTTGCCACCACCTACAATGTTCTTGTCTTTGAACGTCTTGAAACCAGAAGTAGATGCATTCTGTCCTCGGTAGTGTATTAAGTATGTTTATAACTTCTGTGAGCCTCAGGTTGGGACATCTACCCTCTAGAGTTCACACATCCATAGCATCCTTTCCAGGGCTCCCATGTTCTTGTTCATTGAACGTTTGCCTTAATGACTTTAGAGCCATACACCAACATCAGCTACAACCACCACACTTAGTGAGAAGGTGGCCCAGGATTTTTAAAACTCGGGGAGCATTGATAAGGAATAAGGTATCAGACCCTTCTTCAATGGTGCCCTCCACACTCAACTTTAATAAAAGGGTTCATGCACAGCTCTTCCCTTGGCAAGGTATGTCAAGTCCAGTTTGAGTGACACACTGTCTTGACAGACCCCATGAAATCGAAGTTGGTTTAGAGTTCAGTGTCTGGAGAGATAGTTCTGAGGAACTGCTAGAGATGAAGCTCCCTGTGGTTAGCTGTTGGAGGGTTCTTTCCAGCCAGGTGTTCAACACCATGACAAAGAAAAAAATCCATGAAGCAGAGTTTCAGAAAACAATCCACACCTCGTCACTTACGTATATTAGGGAAGGAACTCAAAGCTGGAACCTGGAAGCAGAAGCTGAAACCAGGGCCATAGAGAAGAGGTTCTCAACCTGTGGATCGACCCATTTGGAGGTCGGACAATCCATTGACAGGGGTCGCCTAAGGCCATCGGAAGGCACAGATATTTACACTATGACTCATAACAGTTGCAAAATTACAGTTACAAAGTTGCAGAGAAAGTAACTTCATGAGTGGGAGTCCCCACAGCACAAGGAACTGTACGAGGAAGGCTGAGAGTTACTACCACTAGAAGAACATGGTTTACTACTGGCTTGCTTAACCTGCTTTCTTATGGAACCCGGCCCGTGTGCCTAGGGTTGGCACTGCCCCCAGTGGGCCCTCTCATATCAATCATCAATCAAGAAAGGGCTGCATATACATCCTTATACTGATGGGGTTCCGTCTTTTTAGATGATTCTAACTTGGGTCAAGTTGACCACACACTAAACCAGCCCAGCTCCATAAGACTTCAAGTGACCCTAATGCTAGTGATTGCCAGACAGTTATGCCACGGGGACCCACTGCCCTACCTCCAGCTGATCACAGAGTTTCACTAATATTGAGCACGTGGAAGAACCTTGGACTGATCAGCAGGAAAAGCATCCTCACCTCCCCGTTCCTTTTCTTCAGCTCTGAAATATTTGGCACCTCCGGGCTGGCCGCTGTAAGCATCTATAACTTAAGCCCACCTGAGAAAATGAAAGATGGCCATCAGTGAGGTTTCATGAAAAACCCATTAAAGGGAAGAGGTAGGGCACCAGTTTGGTTTTTCTTAAAGTCTTGAGAGAGTATTAGAAAAAAGACTGAGGGTGTCATTGGGCCTATGCTCTAGAAATCTTATATCACCGCGTTTTAACTCCTGTTGTCTAGAACAATGTCACAAGAACAGTTTGGACTCAAGAAAGGCCATAAGTAGAAACTTCTACTCTTTGAGGGAAAGGGTGACAGCCCCATGCTTATAATGGCTTGATGAAAAGATTCACTGGAGCTTGTTCCTCTCTCTCTCTCTCTCTCTCTCTCTCTCTCTCTCTCTCTCTCTCTGTGTGTGTGTGTGTGTGTGTGTGTAGGTGTGCACTTCTAAGTAATTGTTTATGAATGTGCCTGGAGACCAGAGGTCAATTTGGCTATTGTTCTCCAAGAGCACCATCCACCTTTTTTTTCTGTAACAGGGTGCTCTCACGGAGCCCCAGATTCACCAATTATGCTGGACCAGTTGGCCAATGAGCCCTAGAGTTCTGCTTGGATTAAAGGTATGAGTCAGCACACACAGCTTTTTTTTTTTTTTAAATGTGGGTTCTGGGGACCATAATCAGATTCCCATGCTTGCATGCAAGCAATTTGCAGACTCATGGAATGACCTTAGATTCTCCTCTCTAGCCTTCTGGAACGGAGCACAGAACCAAAGATAGATGAGAACTCAAGAGTCTTGCAAACATGAGGATGACCCTGAGTTCTATCACCAAATCTTAATTTCTCCAGTTTTCTCATAATACTTTCAGATTTTTTTTTGTTTTGCCTTAAAACAATTTAGTCATGACAGCGTGGACTTGTTTTTATCGTATGTATATTTTTAGATATGTATCTATTTCTTTTTGGTTAATAAGGGGATTAACAGTTCTGTCTACTTGCTTCCTGCAGAAATCTGCATCATGAGTGATTCAGTCAACTTATTCTGTATAGCCTGAAATATAGACAAGCTGTCCAAGACCAGGCAGCAACCATGGCCTTTGTTGTCTTCAGTCACTAAGTTAGATACAAACAGACGATGAAGCAGATTCAATCATGGCCACCTCAGCGTTTCTCTGTGAGTACCCAATACATGCAAGAGAACGTTCCGACGTGAACAAAAAACAGGCTGTGAAGGGCTGTCATCTGAGTGTGTGAAGGACATGCTGCGGGGTGGCCATTTTCTCTGGGGTTTGTCCTGCATCTGCTAATTACTTTGCCATTCATGTTGCTGTGGCAAACATGACTAACTTTTATGTCAGGAAGCTGCTGCCCAGAAAGCATGCTGGGAAAGGAAGAACACATGGCTTCCCCAAAACTCTTTACGCTGTATAGGAGAGTCTGAGAAATTTTAGTTTTTACTAAAGCTTCTTATTTTTCTTTGAGATCATTGTTAAAAATTAGACTTAATAAAAGAGTTTAAGATTACAAATCTTCATGAATAATAATAATAATAAAATAATAAAAACTCTACTGTACATTCTAAATGACCACTGAGAGAGAGAGAGAGAAAGGGAGAATTTCTGCTCTAAAACTCTCTCTCTCTCTCTCTCTCTCTCTCTCATACACACACACACACACACACACACACATACTTGGCTTTTTGCTATTGACTGGGTAACAGTTTAAAATTAACTAGGAATTTCATGCTTACCCCTAATAATTACTTAGAAAATCTCATTCAGTAACCCCGAGAAGGGAAAATGGTTTCAGTTCCCTGAGATTTTGCTTGTATAATTTGTAATGTTTTTGTCTCATCCCATATGGGGACTTCTCTTCCGGTTACACTGGTCAGGTTTGTTTTCCTTTTTAAACGGCAGATTTCTCTGTTCGGGGCCAGGCTCCAGAGTCTGTGTCCCTCCTCTACCAGATTTCATTGACTTACTGAGCGTGTTGTACCTCTGCCATGTGGTCACTCTCCAGCTCTGGACACTTCACCGTGTACTCTTCTTTCCTGGCCTCAACCTTACACCTCTGGCTCCTGGCCTTGCCTTAGAGTTTAGCCCTTGGCATTTGAGTATTGCCATCCTGCATTATAAGTTCTCATTGCTCAATTTCTTTGAAGCGCTGTATCAATGTTAAAATAATTCATTTATGTGATCATTGGCTACTGTCTGTGTCTCCACAAAACTAATTTGCATGAAGGCAAGGAGCATGCCCTTTTGTTTATGATTGCATCCTCGGGGCCGACCATGGTGCCTGGCACACGGTAGCCATTAAAAACTGTATTAACTAAATGAATGAATTAATTTAAATAATAATTGTTGTTATTCTAGATCTTAGGACTCAGCCTACACTAAAATTAATGGTGTATTTGCACATTTCCACCCACCAAAATTCTGTCTCCGTTCTCTTTTCTCCCTCTTCTGACATCTGAGAATGTTTCATGAGATCACTATCCTAGGATTATCTTTCCCTTCTCCCACTTATTTTTAATGGAATCACAGAATTTAACTCGCTCTTCAGTTTGGATTTGCAGAAGGAACGAACTGCCTAATTCTGTCTAAATTTAATCTCGTTGTCCTCCGCCAAACAAACCCTCCCCCATTCCAAATTCTTATGCATTGATGAACAGGGGAAAAGAAAGTAAAAACAGCCTCTTCAAATATGGCTTAGAATTTCGTTGGCTGTGAAGGCTCTAGTTTGTCCAGTGAGAGATCAGCTTCTCACTTAAGACGTTATAGTCTTTAGATATGGGTATGCAAGATGACATAGAATATTGTATGCATCCACAGTAGTCAGCTACCTTCTTTAGAATCAAGGCTTCCATCCACCAATTTAGAAGGTAACAATAAACCGTGTCAACTTCAGGTAAGACCTGTTCTGATGGGGCCATGGGGTTAGCAAAGGAAGAATCAGAGGCAACTTCTGCACCCACTGGAACGTCAGATGGCATATATGAATCATGAGAAAGAGTCCAGGAGCGCTCAGCTACACATTTAATTTTGCTAAGTCAGTTTGCACAGCATTTCAGGATTAATGGGGGGAAGGCAGTCCATAAATGCCAGTTATAACTTTAATGTTCACCCTGTGTTGTAATTTAATTTCATGAAGCTAAAGGCTAGTAAATTTAGAACCAATAAAAAGAAATACTTCCTTCCATTGTATATTTCACCCCACTGAGACCACTGCCAAGAGGTCATTGACTCAGGGCCAGTTTTGAGGGGGAATTTGACAGTCCTCGGTTATATATATATCTGGCTAGTCAAAATAGAGGTGATTTAAGAATGACAAAGTCTTGTGATAAAGGTATTACTGCAGCTTGAACAGGGGTCAGGGAGGTCCTCTAACCTGTCTGCTCCTTACAGTTCAAACTGGATGAAGCACAACAGCTTTTTATAGGAAAGGAAACAGGACGTGTCTCATCTGAGAAGAGGTGTATGCTTATTAAAGAGTTCCACAATAGCCTAGAATAGGTAAAATGAAGGTTTATTTATTTTGGGGACCAAACACAGTAAGGGTAGAGATCCATGGTCCTCTATGCATGCTGGAAGGTGGGAACTGAATCCAAGAGAAAAAAAGGGGGGGTTGTACACACTTTAGTATGTACTTATAGCACTGTAGACTACACCCAAAGTGGGCCGGTATCTAAAAGGCTGTTGGCTGAAGGAATCTCCACAACACTTCCTCCTTTGCTCTAAATAAAAGGGTTCTAAGTCTAATCTAAAACTATACACAATAAGAACAGATACCAAGTATTTTCCATGGAAAAATGAAAAGTGAAAACATACATAAAAATCCGAACTACAACCAGCATGAAGAACATCAAGCAAGAAGCATCCCAAATGTTCAGTCTAAAGTAGTTAGCAAATAACAGAGATTATTTCAATACTGATCCAATCCTAAGGAGTCTAAATCTTATATTAAAAATGTCTTGGCTAAGTCATGAGAGGAAAGTAGCTATGACTATCTAGTCTTCAATCCCATGAAAGACCTGAGAAGGAAAATAATATTACCTGAGTAAGCAGGAAGGGCAATCAAGCAACTTCCAAAAGGTACAAGAAATGACAGAGACCACCAGCTATGTGGGCAGTCATCCAAAGTTTCATTTGTAACATTGGGGCAACCAACTTTGGCTAAAGCCTAGAGTACCCAAGAGACCGGTTTCAGAGGCAGAAAAATTCTAAAAACTGTCCTACCCTGTCTCAGCAAGGCTTGGTAGTTGTTTTTGCTTTGATCCTGTTTGTCCAGTTTGTACACTGTGCAGTTTGTCAGTTAGTCAAGTTCTTTTTCCCAAAGGCCAGTTTTGCCAAGAAGAAAACAAGCTCCAAGTAGAGTGCCTTCAATATTCAGCATTCCCTAAGGAATAGATCGGTGCTTCCAGGAGCAATTGTGTCTTGCATCAACAGAATCCTGAGTTATTTAAACGCAATATTCTCTAGTTCTTTGAAGTGTTTGAGGATTACCTATCTATGCAGAATACAATCTCTGTGCATCTAGAGAGCCTGACTAGTCTAAATATAGGTATGACAAATATGGGTGATTATTGACCTGTAATTCTTAATACCTATATAGCTTAAAGACTAAGGCTTCACATTCTAAGATTGAACAATTTTTAAACAGATGTGCAGCAAATGAGGACAATGACCCCAAAATGTAATATATGTATTACATATATTATATTATATAATATATACATATATATAACACATATAAAAATGTATCTTGAGCAGAGGTAAAAATGTATAGTGCAATATGATAAATATATCCTAAATTGCATCCATATACAAAATATCTTAAGCAGAGGTAGAAGCATGCATGGGTACAATATGACAAAATAACTTTGCATATGTGCACAATTATTATAAACATAAATAGTAACATACACAATATAGCAAACATAATTTGAATTTGTATCTCTATATAAACTATCTTAGGAATACCGAGATAACTTTACATATGTATCAATACACAAGAAAGAGGCATGTATGTTCTTTGAATACTGTGGTGCTGACGTTCCAGTAAATTCAGACATTCTGTTCTCATCAGGAATGTAGGCTTTAGAGCATGGAGGGACCATGGAACCCTCCATCTCACACCAAATTTCCCTGAGATGTAGCTGTATCTTTGGGGCAATTAAACCCTTTCCCAGGAATTTCTCAGCTGAATATCTTTTCTGTTGGAGACACACACCTTGAAAGTCGCACTTCTGAAGGATTCTCACTGCAAACCATACCTATGACCTCCTTGGAGAGATAAAGACAGGACGAACAGAAGGGGTTGGGCTAGATAATTAATGTGTATTCTCATTAGGTCAGAGCAGATCTAAGGAAGAAGGAAATCTATGCTAATTGTCTGTACCTGTTGAACTCATTGACTACAGGAGGCCCTGCTTCTGGTGTCCAGGGATGTGTAGGGCAATGTTTTTGTTTTCTAGACTAGACTTCCTTAGAAGTTGATATATTGAATACATTGTTTGGTTATGCATTATCTTCTTTTAAATTTGTCTCACTGTATTCCAGAAGGGCGTGGTAGTGGTTGTTGAAAGTACTATCATCCCCTGAACTTCATTTTATGGAATTAGAAAAATATTACAAGATATTTATTGTGAGCAGCGAGCATAAGATCTTCGAGTTCTAGAATACAGATCTAGAGCTTGGCTTCCAGCATGCACAGGGACTTAGTAAAATATTCAAAGGACAATTTAGATTGCCTGCTCTGCATCTTGTTGACGAGTCAAACTCATGAGTGACCAGCAGCTGTCCCATTTCCATTGAGTACAAACTGTATTGCCTTCCTTTACATGATGTGACTATTTTTGTTCCTTCAAATTCTGGATTTCCCATTAGTTTATGGGCTATATTGTCTCATCTTTGTCCTGAAATTCCAGACCCTTCAAGGTCATGATTAGTGGCCCAGCTGTTGACTTATTGAAAATCCAGGTTATATGGAGTTTATCATTTACATAGGGAAAAGAAACCAGACTTGGGCAAGCACTGATTCGACCCTGACAAACGTCCTTAAACCTTAGGATTCTTTCATCCGTAAAATGTAGATGATAACACCAACCTATCCAGCTGTATAAGGATTAACAGAGACACCATATAAAAAGGATTCTGTGTGGTTTATACTCCAGACATGTGGAACTCCTTATTCCCTGCTTTTGTGGTTCTGAAGAATATCAATTATATATTAAGCTTCAAATGACATTCATTCCTCGCATGATTTTTGTCTTCGAGATCTGAGAAAAATAATCCACATTCCAATCTGGAATATACCTACCAATTATTGGAGCCACCCTAGCATGGCTGTTTATTATTTCAGCGTGATTTTGATTAGCAGAATGAGAGACACTTTTCCTGCAACATCAAAGTGTTTACTTCCTCCTCCCATGCAACCATCTCAGGGGTAAAAGCTTCCGCTTCAGTGCTTGGTCAAGCCTTAAACTTTATGTGTTCTGGCACCGCTTTGCAACAGAAGCGTTCATGGCTGAGACTGCCAAGTGCACAGAATAAATGTACATTTTTATCAGGACCGTAAGTGTTCATAATACTAACTGTCAGAAGAAAAATATGGAATATTTTTATGATTCCAAGTATTAGAATAGCAGGAAGTCTCAGGAGTGGCTGTTCATCCTTTAACTTAAAGCTCCTGATGCCCACAAATTGCTGCTGACTATATAGCTATGTGCGCAATATTTAGAAGGAGGAAAGAGAGAAAACCAAGAAGCAGGATCTAACCCAAGATTCGCTGACATCCCCACGAACCAAATCAATTCCTCAATGGTGTTGTTTATAACGTGAAAATGCTCCAGGCAGAAACCTACCTCAGAGGGTTATCAGGGGGCAAGCAAGAGGAGAGCTTCTGAAAATGGTACTGATGTGCAGTTGCGTTGGCTCTCATCCAAGTCCATTGCATTCCTGCCAGAGAATCCAGCAGGTTCCGGATCCAGGTTTGCAGCTGATGTGAAGCAGCACACTTTGAGTTCTGCCTCCTTAACTTAGAGGGATCCTCAGAAGGCATGCAGCCTACCCCAGGGATTTTACTTTAGCGTGAAAGATAAACCAAAACCTTCCAAGGACTCTCCTTAGCGCTTTCATCTACGGCATTTTTCTCCTCTGTTAACCACATCAGCAAGTCTTGGTTGAGTAAAGTCATAAGCTAGGAAAAATCTTTTTGAAAATGAAGGCACCACCATGCTTTTCTTGGGGGAGCATCTACACTGGTATGGAGAAACTAAATGAGATATCACAGCCTACAGATATGATGCCTCCTGAAGGGGGTTTAGTCAATTCTTTTATATTTGTGTGTGTGTGCAAGTATATATGTAGTATGTATGTATGTATATGTATTTATATGTATACACACATATATGTATATTTATGTGTATACATATATGTATATGTATATGAAACTGGGTCTTTGCTACAAAGATTATAGGAACATTCTATGGCAATTTGGTATTTTTTTAAAAAACATGAAAGTCACTTATGCTCAAAAGGACTAAAATGCTTCTCCACTCCTCGACTGCTACTGAATTTATTCCTTATAAAAGTTTGAGCCGCCAAAGATCACTGACTTAAGTAGGAACAACCTTGGTCTGAAAACGAGAGAGAAAGGGGTGTCAGAATACATGTCCTGCCCTAACTGTCACTGAATTCAAATCTGCCTCCTCCACGGGCCTTGAAATCTCAGGATGCCACACATTTTCAAAATTAATGAAGTGTGACTTTGGATCATTCAAAATATTTTCTATTCTTTGCTTGATACCCCCAGCTTCAGCAACGACAGTATTTAGCGTGTTTGCATGCCTGGATATGCTCCAGGAGCATATCGACGTATGTCGAGGTCAGAGGAAGCTGAAGAAGTTGGTTGTCTCCTTCCAGTATATTCGTCCAGGATTGCTCCCACATCCTGTTACTCCCCGAGCTTTTTTTCTGTCCCACCTCTTGCTTCTGAAGTCCCCACTGTAACATCCCACACAATGCTATCATCCGGTGCGGTTTTATACATACTTTGCTTCTTCTCCTAAGTAGCATGAATGATTTGGCAACTGTCCCTTCAATCGGTCAACAAAACAAGCCCTTTTCCTTACATTTAGAAAATGAAGGAAAAATGACCCAAACCTTTCTGTAGCAGAACCCACAGAGCAGTACTTGCTCTGGACACTACATTCCCATCCTGGGTACCTTCATGCTCCTCCCTTTTATTTCCTACTGTATCCTAACCAGTCATCAAGTCTTATCGAATGCATCCAACAACTGTCATTTTTTTAATCCATGTCTTCTCTGTCTTAGACATCCTGTCCCAGCATAGGAACATACATGTGTCACCTACATTGCATTCATAGTGGCTCACAGTGATTTGGCATGGCCAGCTTTTATTATATCCACATACATTTTTGAAGTCTCTGCCACGTGTACCAGGTGCTTCCTACAAAACCGGGAACCAGATAGGATGTCTGTGGTAGGGGGACATCCCGCTGATAAGTAGGAACAGATACCACTAAAGAAAACAAATGAACAAGTAAATTTCGGGTTGTTTTAAGCAATACAGGAGGAATGAGAGTGATGTCCTGACGGGCAGCGTGGACGGAAATACATTTTGGGAAGGCGTTTTTGAATTTATAACATTTAGCTGAGAGGAAAAGACGAAAAAGAGCCAGCCGTGTGGAGTGCCGGGAAGAGCGACAACCAGACGCAGTGAGAGCGCCGTGCAAACTGCACGGAAGGGTACCACAAAGGTGATAGGGGTCGCGTGAGCCGGTTGGCCGGGTGGCCTGGCAGCAGGCCCTGTGGCTTTGTAGGCAACAGAAAAGTTCCGAGTTCTATTCAGGAGCAGTAGAAAGGATCCAGGAAGCCTTGGGATGAGAAGCGGCATCACGTCGTTTCATCTTTAATAGGCTCTCTCTCTTAGCATCCTGGGGAGGCTGCATTACAATGGAGCAAAGCCACATTCAGGAAAGAGAGGTTGAAGCTCTCCCTCCACCCCCCCCCCCACCCCGCGCGCCTGAATCCACAGCAAAGTGAAGTGAAGCAAGCTGCTTTAGGATGTATTTGGGATCCCGACAGCAAGGAGGATAAAGGGTGGTACCTAGGTTTGGGACGTCAACGCCTTGATGGCTAATTTCATCACTTGCTGAGATGGGCAAGAAGAAAGAACTATGTTTCTTGCCTTTTCTACAGATAGAAGGAGCACTGTGCGTCAAGGTGTTTCAGTCACTTCCTGTCATCTCCACTATGAAGCCCGAGCACCACTTATTGTGCCGGGAGCATCCTGGCTGATGGTCCATGTCTGTCTTCTCCCCGACACTCAGGACCCCGGGCTGTAGCTGTTTAAGCCCCTTGTGGCTTTCCTTTCCTGTTCAGCTTCCTTATGCACATTCTGAATTTCTTCAGCCTCGGATCTCAGCTCCACTGGTCTCTGTGTTCTCAACCTTTGTCCTCTGTGCTACAATGTCCTCCTTGACTTTCACAAAAGCCACCTACATCAATGAGATCTCCTGCATCAGGCCCTACCTGGTGAGGCAGAAGATTCTCTCTGTCCACCGAGGCTCCTGAGTCAGCTTTGGAGACTAGGCCAATCACATTACAGGGATACGTTAGCATACATGGTCCGGGAGTCCCATGCTAATTGCTGGGTAACTGTTTCTTAGTGAAGGAAACATTTAACAAACTACCTTCTAAAAATGATTTTCAGTATGCTTTTACAGTTCTGCTTGTGAAGACTGTCAGCGGAATAAAAAGCCTTTGGAGACCCACAGTCCGTGCCGTGTCCAGTTACCCCAAAAACTGAAGCCCACAGTCTGCACCATGTCCAGTTACCCCAGAAGCCGAAGCCCACAGTCTGCACCATGTCCAGTTACCCCAGAAGCTGAAGCCCATAGTCTGTACCATGTCCACTTACCTTAAAAACTGAGGCCCACAGTCTGCACCATGTCCAGTTACCCCAGAAGCTGAAGCCCACAGTCTGCACCATGTCCAGTTACCCCAAAACTGAAGCCCACAGTCTGCACCATGTCCAGTTACCCCAGAAGCTGAAGCCCACAGTCTGTACCATGTCCAGTTACCCCAGGTTGAACTGGGCTACAAAGTCATCTTTGGAAGGGGATGAACTCCCAGGTAACTTCTCTGTTCTATTCATGATTGATCTATCTCCTTCTCACATCAGTCCCTTAGTAGCGTGCTCTCCATCTGGGAAGATTATCTCAGCCCAGTTACCTGGGTATCAGCAGAACCCGCAGTAGTATCTAGAGTAACGTGGAGACTGGGCACAATGAATTGAGAGTTGCCAGTAGAGCTATAATCAGTTGTATTTAGCTTATTGAACGCGGTGGGTTAAACTGACCCATCTGACAATGGCGATGATTTATTTCCCTACTGTTGGTACAGTCCGGATTCTGTCCATTATTCAAACTTCTTACATTACTCACCACAGCATCTAAACAATTATGTCAGGAAACTCTTCGTATTGGTGGTTATTTTTTTCATTTGGCTTAGCTGTATGGATGCTTCAATACATGGAAATGCGGCGGGGGGCTGGGGGGGGAGTTGTCACTGGGGCCTGAGCCATTGATCCTGGGTATGACATTTAAAGCCAGGTGTTTTCTTAACGAGGAAGTCATTTTCACTGTGCCATAAAACCTACCACTGACCCCTCCCTGGTTTTTATGCTGTGTTTTTGCTGTCCTTGCCTAGACTCACTGCCAGGAGATTTGTATTCTAATAACTCGGTTTTTAATTAGTGAGAAACCAAGGCAGCGCTGGTTAAATGTCTCACGGAGTACTGCAGATGACTCTAAATGCCTCATGATATAAATACCTTTAGCAAAATGAAAACACAAGTAGCTTCGCATATATTTATATGTTTTACCCTTTAAGTTTTTGACTTTAAAGGCTGAGCGCAGAGATGGTGGCAAAGAGGGAGGCAGTTTCTCCTGAATATCTGCATTAAATTACTACGCTTCACCCAGCGCACGTTCCTAGATGCCTACTGTGTAACCAGGACTTGAGCTGGGAGCGCTAGGAAACCTGGAAGAAATCACACGCGGGGCAGGCTGCCAAGAAGCTTGCCGCAGAATGTGCTTCCTGATACCAACTTTATCTAGTCTTGAGGTTGATCTCAGACTACAGGTCAAACCAAGAATTCATTTTAAGTTTCCGAACATCCCTTTGGGTGTCAATATAGTTTAAAAAAATACCTGTTGAAAACACTAATTGGAGATGGTACCACAGTAAGTCCCACCCATGATAATTCACTTCTCAAAGGTAAATATTCTTTACTTCTCTTGAAATTTATGGTGCGGCCTAAAAATAAAAATTGAAAACTAAATAGTTTTAAATTAGCAAAAAAGTTGTTTAAAGGTTAAATTGCCTGACTAAAAGAATTTATTCTGTGACATTACAGCTCTGGACTAGAATCCGATTTTTTGGTTCATTTTAGCTTGGCACTCCAATGAAATTCCTTCCCAGGCAGGATGAAAAGCCCGTGTTTTGCGAGAAAAATCAGATTATGTGAATCCTGCGTGCAGAGCGTTGTGATCAAGTAGAGCAGTTCCTGTGTTTGTGCAAACCCCTAGCTCTTCTGTCAGTCTGCTCATCCAGCACCCCCTGCTCCAGGCTAATGTCCTGCGCCTTCAGCTTCCCGCTTTCCCCATGGCAGCACCAATCCACTAGCCTCCAGCTGATCTCACTCCGTTTCATTTGCTGTGTCCTTCTCTGCGATTAGGAGGAGAGGCCCCTACTTCAGGAAAGCTGTCGGTGTCCCCTGAAGTCTCCATTTTATTCCTACTTCACGGCGGATGGATTAAAGCCATTTAACCTCCGAGTCCAGGTTTCTTCGAAGCGGATTTATGCCGACCTTCCCCGACTTCGATTTTTCTCCCTGGGACCTTTTGGTTTCAATGTGGTGGGAAAGCAACCTGCATTCGGCAGACACTGGACTTGAAATTATGAGTTGTGCGTGTTCCCTGAGCTGGGATCCGTGGCAGGGTAGTCCTCGAGGCTACTGGACAGCAGCAGCCTCAGCTGCAAGCAGGAGCAAGGGGAACTCCACGGTGCTGTTGCTTAGCTCGGCGCCGTCCTAGAGGGCAGCCAGTGCGTTTGCAGCTCGTGATATTTTCAGCCCACCACAAGTTCACAGGCTGTAGCTTTCTTGCAACCCAAGGAACACCTGCGCTCACTTTAAGCATTGCTGTGGAGGTTAAGAGCGATGTTAAGTCTAAATCAAAGGGGAACGACCGATATGGATCAGGTCAATTTCTTTTCCTTCCGGGCTTCAGCCAGTGAGTGGCCTCTTCTCTCAAATTTCTCTAATTCCAAACGTTGAGTAGACATTCTTCATCTGTTGATCTCCTTTCTCCAACCTTCTTGAGACCACAGTCTGCTGGAGTTGACTTCTGACTCCTTTCTTCTGCGAATGGACGGCATGCTAAACCCACTTTTCTCTCTTTCTCTCTGGCCTCCCGTGAACACATTTTCTATCCTGTCTCCCTGGGGTGGCTCCCCCCATTCTGTTTTCAGGTGTTTTCCCTCTCTGACTGTTCTACTGCCTTTGGGCAAATCTTATTTCATCAATCTCGTGTTCTTGAAGAGTCTCTTTCATGCTTCAAGTCTTTCCCCCATTGCTGTTCTCTCTTTCATCGGCTGTTTCATTGTTAAACAACTACCCACGTGTCAAATGAGCTTCATGTCTTGTCTCTACACATGTGTCCTGGGATTTTCTTATGGGAGATAAGCATAAAGCAACAGAGAATAAGGGAACCATCTATGCTCGTCCTCAAATCCAAGGGTCTACTTCCGGTCTACTCACTGTGTAGACGAGATTCTTCTAAATCTACGGATGTTCTCTGGTTTCTGTATCCCGACGGCTGGGGTTAAAGGTGTGCGTTATGGCCCATTTTCTAAAGCTTCCTTGAATTCTTTTCTTTTGCCTCCAGCCGTTCCCGATGTTGCTATTCCCATTGCAATTCTAGTATAGAAACGGAGACGTGCTGGGGGTTATTTTCCTGTGCTTCTTCAGACCCCATCTTTTACACAGTCTCTCCACAGCCAGGCTCCCCCAGGCATTCTGGACTGGCCAACTGTTTTATTAGCTGATTCACAGCGCAATGCCGTTTGCATAACATTTAGCTGTTTGAGATCAAAGGCTGTAATTTTTCCTTTATAATTCCCCATTTAGCTGTTACAATGTCCAATAGGCGATCACCCTTATCAACACTGCTATCAGATGAAACTTGATGATAAACACTTCTGTGATGTGATCTCGTCCCTTCCCCTTGACTGACCTGCCGTGTTACTCGCTTTGCCTCTCACTTAAATCTTACACCAGCCCCATGGGCACCTGTCTGACACTGCTGGAATAAAGAACAGAGATGTTCAACAGCCTGTCCAAGCACTGACACTAAGAAACAGAGAACTGGGCTATGGGTTATGGACCCTGCCGATCCAACAGCAGAATCCACTCATGAAAGCCCTGCCTTTTTCCCATGGTACACATCAGGACATGTTTGCTGTGGCAATTTCTGAAGGGCTGAAATGAAAGCAAGTGGCCTTCTAAAGGAGAGCATCAAACCAACTGGGGTTGATAATGGGAATGCTGTTATGTAGCACTCTTAAATACGCGTTTCTTTTTCATCACGGGTATGTTTGCGGTGTGTCTCTCTGTCTGCGTGATAGTATGTCCACCCGAGCGAGGATGCTCACAGAGGCCAGAGACGTTTGTTCACTCTGAAGGAAGCCAAAGTTAGAGGCCCTGGTGAGCCACCTGTTGAGGGTGCTGGGAACCGAACACCAACCTTTTAGGAAAGCAGAATGTGCTCTTAGCTACTGTGTTCTCTCTCCAGTAATGATTATTACAAATTATAACTGCAAATAATTACTGAGTAAAAGTTCAGTATGTGCTTGGCATGTGCTGACATGATTTAATTTCTGGGAACACAGAACAATGGACTCAGGGTACCTTTTGCAAGATAACCTTTTCTTAATCACGCGAATACTTAAAATAGGAGCCTGAAGCATGTTTTTCTGTCTTTCGGTCATGCATGTTTTCAGAACTCTTAAACTGTGCCCCTCCTCCAAAAGCGTTGAGACTCCAAGCTCATGAACCCCACTAAGTGATCATATCTTTCATAGCGAGTGTGTCCTTTTATTTTTTTAAAACAGGAAACCCCCATGAAGAAATCATCAAAATACTATCTAAGCTTTTAAAGATGCCTTGTCAGTGCGGAGAAGGAATAAGCTGCCAGCCTGCCTGCCGGAGGATGATACCAGCGTTTTTTCTCAGAGTCCCGTGCCACGATACGCCTAAATATGCTTCCAGAGAGTGCAATGAGAGTGCGAAAGGGAACTGAGTGGCGGGGTCACCTCTGAGGTGCCCGGTCGGGTGAACTGGCATTGCGTTGGCTGGGCTTAAACTGTATCTAGGAGCGGAGGCAGCTTACTGTCATGGCCCAGCTTTCCTACTGACCGAGTCTGTACCTGTGCACTGAAAACAGCGGCTGGCGTGACTTGGTGATACTCCGCTCTGCCTCTGCTCCCAGTGACCTCCCATTGGTGACCGCATAGCAGAACAAAAGGGTAACCTGAATGGCCACGTGACTTAGAATATTGCATGCTTGGGGGTAAAAGGCCCTGGTATAAAATAGAAATTTTATAATGAAGGATTTGTTTTATGAAAAGCATTATGCCATCACCGCAGTGCAAAGATCACCGTCCGTGTCTGAGCAAAACCGTGAAGTTGTTGTTTCTGCCATCATTGGCCAATTACTGCTTTATTATATTTTCTTTTCTGTTTTATAGTGGAGAATCCAGCTTTTCCCACAATTAGTCCTTGAATTCAAATGCAATAAGAAGTTGGAGACAGAGAGTGAGAGAGAGAAAGAGAGATAAAGAGAGAGAGAGAGAGAGAGAGAGAGAGAAGGGAGAGGGGAGAGAGATTTTACTTTTATCTGTTCAAAGAGTATAATTGGAATCGAGGTGTGCAACTCAGTCGTGTCCTGAAGATATCTTGGTGCTTAAGGTGCTTCTTAGAAAAAATATCGAGAAACTGTTTTCGCTCATCTACGACATAAGAGTGCAAAATTTCCTAGCTGCTAACCATTTTGTACGGTCCTCTGCAGTGTAGATTCGCAGGGATGTAAGCGATGGAGGAGCAGAGGTCGTTCATGCCATTCCAGACAATAGTTGCCACTGTGCTCCTTAGCGGTGGAACCAGGACACCCTTGCTCACAAGCAAATGGAAGGAAAAAAAAAAACACCAAAACTTTATCTTCATTTAAGCAAGTACTGAAACCGAAAGAAACACCAAAACTTTATCATTATTACTTAAGCAAGTATTGAAACTTCAAATTTGATTTTTAAAGTCTGAGAACAAGGACATTATATATTTTAAATAAGTATATATCTATCTCTATTTACTACTGAGAAGGGCAGCTCTTTATTGTTTAGAAATGAGTTTTGTTGAGGGTTAAGTCTAGAGCCCATGCAAGACAAACCTAGGCTGTCAATGAGCTAGGCCCCTTGTCCAGCCCTTCTAACTTTTAAAGCATAGCATGTATATCGCCCTCCTTTTCCCTTTGAACTCCGTTCTGAGGCAGGACTGTTTCCTGGGATGCTTGGGGTGCTTCATATTCAAGAGAGAAAGTAGCAAAGAAGTCCCCTGACAGGACTCGCATTTCTTCTCCTTTGCTCTCTCCCTCTGACGGGGGCGCTGGCTGGGAAGAGGTAGGTTCGGGACAGGTGCTCGGCAGGATCTCAGAGGAGTGGACAGAAAACCCCACACTTTCTCCTTTCTCTACTTCTCCGGCCCCCTCTTCAGCAGGGCCACTGCAGGCCCAGTAAAACAGGCCTGGATGCAGCCTTGATTGAAGGATACCTGTGAACTCGGGGAGGGCAGGGACTCTTCGTAAGCAATGCAAAACGCGATGCAGTCGATGGAGTTCATTATTTAACTCGACTCTCGTTGGCGTCTTTGTGTGCCACGCACATTTCCCTGTGGCAGGGTTCACATTGCCTGTGTGATGCTTTCCTGGGTGGCTGAAATGCTTTTCCCCTGTAGTGAGCTTTTTCTCGTTCTCCCCGATACCGAAAAAAATGTCCTATATCACTTCGTAAAGATGTAATTTTATCCTCGTAAAAAAAAAAATACTTCATGAATATGATATCTGTATATAAAGCCTAGCATATAATTATTTTCTAGTAAGAATTATAAATACATCTAACGTATATAACAGCTAAAATTGAGTGGGTGATCACTTTCAAATAAATTATTTTAATATTGAGGTGATGGGCTTCCTGTCCCAGTTTAATTATCCCACAGCATAAACATATATAAAAACATCGCCTTGCACCCCATAAATACATACAATCATTATTTGTCAATTAAAAATAAAATTAAAAAAAATAACGTACCATGTAAAATCTGCATTTTAACTTAACAGATTGCCATCTGTTAAAAGATACTGTCATCTTAAAATATGTAATACTTGTATTTGGTATTGTCTGTGAAGCCTGAAGCAAACTTTGAAAAGTTACATATGTACTGTAGAATGTTCCCAATTTTCCCTCCCAGAGAGCACAAATAAAATAATAGAAGTCGGCCTCTCTAACGTGTTGATAGGGAAAAAAAGTCAAGTGATAAAAATTCCAAGAACATCAACCGTGTTCTTACAGGACAGCTGTTGTCTTCCTGTGTTTGTCTACATATCTGTGAGGTGACAATCCGGGCTGGGGAGGAACGACGCTATTTCCACTTGGAACCACTGTTAAATGCCCTTGGAAGAACTTTGCAAGTTCGCTTTGGCATATGGAAATCATTTAAAACTTTCTTTAAATCGAACAAAATGTATAGCCCGTACTTATTATTTCTCGTACACCAATAAATGGGGAATTTCTGAGTGCTTCTGAGCCGTGAGTCACTAAACTGGGCAGAGAGAGTGGAGCGTGGGACGGGTTTCTTCGTGTTTCTCGTTTTATTTGATTTGATTTGATTCTCATTTATTTTACTTCTTTTACAGCCGAGGCTAAGATATGCCATCTCAGGGCAACCAAAGGGCACCTCTGCCAAACTCACCAGGAACCCAGATTAACGTTGCCTAATTTAGGGCCCCCGCAGTCGTGACTGCGTGGGCTTGTTTGTTTGTGACTGCCAGACTTCGCCTTCTCAGCTCCCCCCAAGCTCAACATCCGTTGACTGCACGGATACTGAGGTCCCCCCTCCCCCCACCCCCCCCTCCCCCCCCACCCCCACTCCCCACTCCCCCGCACAGAATGCCAGACTACGGCTTGAGAAGGAGTCATGTTGGACCCTGGTCCTCTTAGGGCCCAACGTTTGCAGGCGGCACCTACTCTGGCGTCCTGCTACTCTTCAGGAGCCCTTGTGTCTGACTTTACTTTTCTTCACCTTGCCTTTGCCAGGCTGAGAGGCTCCCAGACCTCGCCTGAAAGCCGGCTTGCAGTCCTCTCTTGAACCCGCCCTAGCTTTATTTTCTTAAGTGACTTAATCAAAGGTAATTCGAGTTCACATTTTTCTATCAATGGTTGTATTTAAAGAGGTCTTATCTGATTTCCATCAGCAATTACAGGCTTGCATTTCTTGTTTATATCGACCTCCAAGCCTGACAGGGGCCTGGGGTTGCCTTCCATAGGAAGTCAAAGCCTTCATCTCATGTCAAAAGCTCCTGAAGCACATTTGTTCTGGTAAAATTATATCTCAGGAATGATGGGCCCTAATGCGAATGAGGATGTGGTGGCACGGGGTGGTCCCTGCCACTTTGTTTGAAAAATAAATTGTGAAACCTCAGTAGTAAATATTTGCCCGAGAGAACACGGTGGGAGGGAAATTACCGTGGTGGAGAGGGTCGCCATTAAGAGGGCTGATGTCAGAGGTTAACCCAACAGGAGTTGGGCTAGTCAAAGAGGTCACTGGGGCTTGGCCCACTCAGCACAGAACTCTGAGACGACTCCTAAATATTTTTGGCAAGATAAACATCGTATGTCCCTGCCTTTGGGAGCAAAGAACAAAGGTCGAAGACCCAAGGGGATTAACTTCTTAAAAAGAGATACAATATTTAACTTGGCTGCCCTCAAAAGCCTCGGCCCTCCTTGCTGGCTCTGTTGCAGCGCAATTCCAGGTTTTGTTTAAACAGAGTACTTTTTTTTTTTTTTAGAAGTCAGGATTCAAACGCTGCAAACCTCACCCCACACGAATTGGTAGAGTCGAAGTTAGTTTTGATTGCCCCTTTGCTGAAGAGGCCGTGGTGATTAGGCTAGCTCTGTAGTAACGGGCGCGAGCCCTCTCCCTCCTGAGCCGGGGTCCTCTGCATCACCGGAGGCCCTCGGCACACTCTGGACCCCCTCCTCCGTGTGCACCTGACCCCCCTCAGAGTTTCGCTTTTCGTCGAATTTTGGCTTGATGCTAATGAAATCAGGAGCCTCCAATGCAAGGTCAGCAGCATTGGTGCACACGTACAAGCATGTGCATACATGCATGCGTGAGTGCGTGCGTGTGTGTGTGTGTGTGTGTGTGTGTGTGTGTGTGTGTGTGGTGGGGGGAAGAGAGAGACAGTATGCTCTAATCTCATAGCAAGCACCTTGTAGTGCAACAAATTTAGCAATTTCTCAACGATTGCTCTGGAATGAATCAATGAAGGTCCGTGCTCTGTAGGTTCCTTCTACCGTGTTGATTTGAGATTCCAGGCCTGCCAATATGTGAATGTTATTATCATTCAGTTTTTGCTCTTTTATTTTTTCATTAAGGCTCAAGGATCTATACTAAAACATATAATCTCAATGTCTACTTCCTTTGTACCTGGAAGAAAGGACCAGGCTATTTGTGACCACTGACACCTTTTTCAGGGTAAACATTGGACTTCCATCAGGGTAAGCCTTTGATGAAAATCACCAGGGTACACAGGAATAAAAGTAATTTCCTTGTGTGTGCTGATTAGAAAGTAGGCTCTCTAAGGCTTGTGAGATAACTTTGAAATAGATTGTCTCTCTATTGGAAGCACGAGGTACATAATTATAACGGGCCAATTTAAACGCCTTGTTGTTCTTTCCTAATATCCCCATGAAGAACTTTAACGTTAGTTATTTGGTATGTCACGAAAACCTTGGGAGACGAATACTAAAATGTCACTTTGCCAAAGCTACTTAGTACTTCAGGCGGTCTGACTGCTCTAATGACCCCACGTTTCATACTTCCCAGGACCCCACAGTCTCGTGATGCTCCACACACGCTCTGGGTTTGCCCCAGGCTAACACCAGACATCAGCAAAACTGAGGCAAACCAAAACCTGAAAACAAACGTGTTTCCTTTGTCTCTTAACCTCACCGCTCCATCTTCACCACAACCCTCAAGGATATGGCCAGGTTGGCCCATGAAAGGAACAGGAGAACTCTCTGAAACAGGCGTAATCTATTCAAGCTGATCTCCTGCAAGGCCAGCCAGCGCCAAACTCTCTCTCTCATCAGCTCCTTGCCAAGGCGAGGGTGGCTCTGATGCTGATGGAGTTCATTCAGTTAAAGAGCAGGTCTGGGGAGGCCACCCACAGACTCGGGAGACTAGGAAATGGTTGTTGTTCAGCGTGACTGGGTCGCGGCAGCAACTGTTTAAGTTCGCTCTTCTGGGTCTTGCCTCCCCTGTTTGCTGGAATTGATGAGACTGGATTTTGGCTTCCTGTTTTACATTGTAAGTCAAGTCTTTATATATTGGTTTTATATATTCAAAAGACTATAGGGCTTACCTCTCAGCGCTAGCAGGAGAAACAACCCACGTTATGTCAGGTAAACACACAAATGCTTGGTTTGAAATAAAACTAGACAAAGTTCATTTCAGCAATTCCCACCTTCACAGGAGGATTTTTGTTGTTGTTTGTTTGTTTGTTTTGCAAAGGTCTGGGTAATAAAGAGCTTAGGTTTGTGAGACATTTGGTACCTATTATATGTATTTATCTACTATAACTGCGTAATTTTTCTCATAAGTGACCATGGATATGATGTAAACAAGTGGTCATGGCTCTGTCACAATTTAAAAACACACTATTTACAAAGATGACAGACTGGATTTGCTCTACAGGCAGTAGTTTGCCAGGCACTGATGAAGAAACCACCAGAAGGAATACAATGACAGCAAGCTGACAGAAGCATTTGACTGTCCCTTCTCCTTTTCCACTCGGGGAAAAGCACAGCAGGGGAGTCCTCTTAGCAAACTTTGAGGCATATGGTACGGCATGGCCACTTTATGGGCACTGATACACAGCATCAAAAGATTCATAACTCTTGCTAGATGCAAACGCTGTACCCGCTGGACAGCACCTCACTCTGCCTTCTATCCTGTTACACGATCGATTCTACTTTCTACTTTGGGATATTTCAGTATACAGAGCCTTGCAGCTTGTGCCTTCCTCTGACTGGCTTGTTTCAGTTGGGAGGAAACCCTCCAGAGTCTTCCGGGTTTGAAACACTTGGAATAAGACTTTGGAATAATATCGGTGGGGCAAACTTTTGATCCCATGTATCCATTTATGCATATTTAAGTTGGTGTCATATTGGAGACTGAAAGCAATGGGGCCATAAATGGGGGGATTGCTTTCCACAGTGTTGTAAGCTCTTTGGGATAAATACTTAAAATGGTTAGACCACAGGCATAAGTTTGGGAGTGACGCCAGAAGTTGACATTAGACCCTATTCCTCCATCACCACCTCCATTCATCTGAGACAGGGTTCCTGCCTGAATCTAGAGCTCACCAGTTTGGCTAGCCTGGATGGCCGGCAACTCCACGAATCATCCCGTTTCTACCTCTGCAGTTTGGGTATTACACCTCCATGCTGCTGTGCAAAACTTGCTACATGAATGCACCACAAGCCCTTATTTTGGGTTGGGTTTCTTTCTTTTTTCCTTTCTTTTCTTTTGTTTTTTTGAGACAGGGTTTTTCTGTGGCTTAGAAGCCTGTCCTGGAACTAGCTCTTGTACACCAGGCTGGCCTCGAACTCACAGAGATCCGCCTGCCTCTGCCTCCTGAGTGCTGGGATTAAAGGTGTGCAACACCACTGCCTGGCTTGGGTTGGGTTTCTAAGAAATGCCGATGCTGTCTTTCAGGGCAGCTTCAGGTTCCAAAGAAATGGCACCATTTTCTATTGGCACCATATTTCACAAAGGTTATGGTTTCTCCACATCTTCAATATACTTGTTTCTTTTTTGTGTGTGTACATGCACTGTGGGGGGGGCGTGGCCACAGTAGCTGCGTAGCTGCTGTTTCATTCTGTCTTGGTTTGGATTCTCCCGATGATCAATGATGCTAGCCACCTTTTTTACCTAGTTGTAGGCCGTTTCTAAGTCATCTTTGAAGAAACCCACAGAATTTGTTCATTTTAAAACCAAGGTCTTTGGAGGCCTTTTGCTATTGAGCTGTGGGAGTCGATATACATCTGAGAATTCTTCCTTAGCAGGCATAAAGTATATTTTGCTTATCACCATAGATCCTTCATCTGGCGACGGACGGCGATACAGTCGGAGACCCACATTGGAGCACCGGACTGAGCCCCCCGAGGTCCAAATGAGGAACAGAAGGAGGAAGAACATGAAAAACGAAATCAGTACTGCGAGGGATGCTATCACCTACTGATACAATGGAACGGATCTAATGAGAGTTTACCAAGGCCAGTTGGACTGGGACTGAATGAGGAAGTGATCTAACGAGATTCTCGGAATTTGGCCGGATTCTCTGAATGTGGCTGGCCTGAAGTCTTTCTGAAAAGCCATTGACTATGATACTGGGACCTGTTTCCTCTGCATATACTGGATTTTGGGGATCAAGTCTGTTTGGACACTCACCTTCCTGGACCTGGAGGGAGGGGGGAGGAACTTGAACTTCCCACAGGGCAGGAAACCCTGACTGCCCTAAGGGACGAAGAGGGAGGAGGAGAGGGAGTGGGGGGAGTGGGAGGGTGTTGGGAAGAGGGGCGGAAATGGAAACTTTTATAATTTAATAAAATTTACTTAAAAAAAAAAAAGCTTTCTCTTCCAATCTGCAGACAGCGCTTGGACTCTGTTGCTCCCCTCACAGAACAGGAGACCGCTAGTTTCAGTCACTCTGATTTACCTACTCTTGACTTCTTTATTGCCTTTCTTTATGCTGATGGTGATATAGCTGAGAAACTATTACCAAGAGCAATTCAATGAAGGCATACTTTTTAAATAATAGTCATGATTTGCGGTTCCACCTTTAAGTCTTCAATCCATTGAAAGTTGATTTTGATTGTCATGGCCTTACATAATAGTTATTGTGTTCCTTCGTGTGTGAGCATAGAGTTTTCCCCCCTAACCAATTGTAGAGCGCATTCTTTACTCATGATACAGTGTGGCACCTGCATCCAAAGTCATTTGGCCGACAGCAGGTGTCTGGGGACCCTTCGTACTGTGCTACGGGTCACTCTGTCTGGACGGACGGTCGACCCACGTTGGCTATGATTTCGATTGTTTCGTAGCTGCTTTGAAGGCAGGAAATGTGAAGGCTCCCCCTCTGCTCTTTACACGCTTGTCTGGGTCACGTGGAAGTGCTGGTGCTTCTGTGCGGTTAGGCTGTTTTAAAATTCTACAGATGAGGCCGTTAGATTTTGACAGGATTCACTGAATCTGCTGACTGCCTTGGGTGGTATCTTCATTCCAGCAACATCCAACCTTTCGGTTTATGAACAGAATAGTCTTTCCACGTACCTATGTTTTCTTTAATAAATTTCAGTCGTGTTTGTGCAGATTTTAATATAGAAGTCTTTCCCCATTGTATTTAATTTCTTTTCATCTTAGAGCATATATAATTATTCAAAGCTGTTATAAATGAGATTTCCTTTTCATACTGTTGATTGGGAATGTAGAAATGCACAGTTGATTTCTCTGTTTTGAGGTTCATATCCTGCTAAATGTATATCCTAATTGTGCCTTTTTGTAATCTTTAAAAACACTTCATAAAAGATCATGTCCAATAAATTCTACTCCTTCTCTTCTGATTTGGTATTTCTATTTCTTTGTCATGAGCAATTGGTGTAGATTCAGCATCTGGCTTTTCAGTAGAAGGTGTGAAAAAAAATGGATATCCTAGCCCATTTTGATCTTAAGAGGAAAGACTTTCAGGTTTGTGTTGTTGACTCCAATGTCACCTGAGAGATTTTCAGGTCGGTGACAGTATTTTCTGATTTGCAAATTAGTGTTTTTAAACTGTGGTGTTGAGTTTTTTCAAGTATTTCCTTTGTTTCTATCGACTCAATGTGATTTTTAGTTTTTTGTTATATTAGCATTCTGAAACATAAAAAGGTTAGTTTTGTGTATTGAGCTATCCCTGCATTCCAGTGTCTTGGTTTTATTTCCTCTGCTCCAATGGGGGAGAAAAAAAAAAAACCAACATGGGTAGGAAGGGGTTTGTTCCAGTTTACACTTCCAGACCACAACTTCTGACTCATTGAAGGAAGTAAACCTATGAACTCAAACAGGAAATGAAGCAGAAGTTGTGGGGAAACAATGATCCCTGACTTGCCTTGCTACTGACTGATGTTCAGCTAGATTTCTTAGGCAGCACAGGACCCTCTACCTAGTGGGCTATCTACCCACAGTGGGTTGGACGCTCCCACATCAGCAACCAATCAAAACAATCTCCCACAGTCATAGCTACAGGCCAATGCAACCCAAAACCCACAACTGAGGGGTTGTGAGGGGTCCTAGACTTTGTCAAGTTAGTAACCAAAGCTAATTAGGAAACCAGGAGAAAGTCCCTCTTGTACATAATACTTGTAATGTACTGCTTAATTTGGTTTTCTCATAGTTTGCTACAAGTTCTTGCATCTATATTCATCAGTGATAATGTTATAGTTTTTATATTATAATATGCTTACATAATAATAATATTATTATTGCTATAGCCTCATGACGTGAGTTTAGAAATATTCCTTACTAGGTCACATGCTGGAAGATTTTGGAAGTGATTGGCATTGGTTCTTATTAAAATGTTTGGTAGAATTTTCCACTGGAGCCCTTTGGTTCAGGACCTTTCTTTGTTGTGGTTTTGCTTTGTTTTTTGAGTACTTGTACGGTTTCTTTGCTGATTACAAAAACATTAAGCATTGGATCGTTACCTGCTGCTAGCTAATTCACCTTCTCTGCTCGGTAATTCACCTTTCTTCCGTGTGACTGCACACAATTACTTCCTTTCTCTTTGATATGTGCTGTAATGTACTCTTTCGAACCCAAATTTGATATTTGAGTATTTACTTTTAAACTTTTATTAATTATTTCTTTTTCATTTCCTGGGACATCTTCCATGAAACTGAAATGGTCCATCCTTGTTGCCTGGTGCCCTTATTCCCCACCATGGTAGACACTGCCAACCTGTATGGTTTTGTCAGATAAAGTACTCATCCTTCCAGATGGTGGCTAACCACCCAACTGACTTACTTTCTCTAGCAACAGCTTCCCGGTATCTCCTGGGTACTGCCACTGTCTCAAGACAGATGAGACAGAAATCAGTTCAATAGGTACCCACCTTTCTGAGAAGCTGGAATGACGGTTGAGTACGCCAATTCTTCCTTCGAAGGTGAGAACAGAATTTTCTCCCTGTGGAGGTTGTGGAGAGAGTGGTGAGCAAAAACAGACCTTCCTTGTTCAAAGCAACCCTCAGCCAGGGTCCAAGTAAGCTCAAGCAAGACAGAAATCCTTGGAGCCTAGACCAAGCTCATGCACTGAACCAGCCTTCTCTTTCTCTCCCTAGAGAGAAATTGGAGCTACAACACCATGCGCCACAGGGCTCAGTCTATCTGGTTCCAATTGCTCAGACACTTGCAGCATGGTTTCTACATTTCTCCTGAAGGAAATAGGCTCATGTGTAATTATTGAACTCGGTCTCCCTTTAGCAGAGAAAGTCTTGGCATTTCTTTCCCGTGCCTTTGCAGGCATCAGTTGCCCCTCCTTTGGCTCCCCTCCCCCGTTAATAGGAAATGGTGCTGCATTTGTGAAGCTTCTGCCAAGTTTGTTGCTGTTGTTGTTTATTTGTTCATGTTTGTTTGTTTGTATAAATAAATCCCTTAAAGGAAATGAAAACAGAAATCGCGCTGAGAGAAGAGAAAGCGGGACAGGTAAGAGGTAAGAATCATGCTGCTTGTTTTCCAGTGTAGATCACAGAGCTTCAAACTACCCAGTTCCACTTATTTTAATATTAAAAACAATGTGTTCCTAAGGAAAAAAAAAAGATCAATAAATCCCTATGCAAATATAACACTGGTTTTCAGTGTTGAATTTTTCAAATTCTCATTAGTCACCAAAGTATCCACTTGCAAACATATTCTGCACTCTTGTTTCTGTAGGCTACGAGGAACATAGCTTCCATTTATGGTCAGTGTTCGATAAATGAGTGGAGGATTCCATCTTTTACAAAGCAGAGGAAACCAACGCGTTTCTTCCCTTGCCACTGCCTGGATGCCAGAGGACACTCAGCACCAAGCGTAACGCGGTCACCCCATGGGCAACCTAAACCTCCCTTGCGCCACCGTTCCCCTCTTAAAGCAGTCCGACTCTGGATATTTAGACTGTTTTTAATGGCTGCTTTTATAAGACCACTTAAAAATTTCTAGACTTCTGTAGGTGCGCTTATGGTTACGGATACATTCTGAGACACCCATATTCTGAGAATGCACAGAAAGGGCCATCAGGTGTAGATCCTGAAGTATTGACAGTAGTGACCAAGGAGGCAAGAAGAGAAAGAATGTCTTTGTATGAACATTTTCTGTATTATTGAAGTTTTGCCACAAGGATTACTCGATTGATACTTGTATAATTTAAAGTGTTTATCCTAAAACGTTCTAACCTACAGAGTCATATTTATTCTGTTTACTCTATGTAATACCAGTATTTATTTGATAAAAAAATTACTTATTGATTACCCTTACCATGACTGGTGAGGTAGTGAGTTGAAAAGTTAAAAATTCAGCCTGCCATGCCATGCATGAATATACAACATAAAATAATATTTAGACCTGATTCATGCATTGCAATTGGAAGTCCTAGTTTCTGTCTTAGTGACTGTATTACAGAGCTTATCCCTGCTCTCTGGAATTTCCATTCCTCTTCCACCATGTTCTGATGTGAGTAGGTCCTGGGATACAAAAGCAGGTTATCACAGTGAACCGTCTTGGCCACGGAAGTCCCCGGTGTTGATTTTATTCATGCTGATTTCTAGCCCACACTCCCACCAGCACATGCAGGCCCGGGATCTGGACCTAGTCCCGTTCCCTAACTGCAGTGTCTTCTCACCGCACACAGTATAATTCAGAAACACAACCCGAGCACATAACTGCCTCCAGAGCATGCACCTGCTGCTTCGGGGACCCTTAGGACAGCATCTTAGGACAAAGGGGGCCTCTGCTGGAGTGGAAGGGATGTTCTGCTCTGAGTTTCCTTCGCAAACAACATGGCTTTGAGTTTCATGAAGGACCCATTTTAAACATAAGCCTTAGACAACCAAGATTCTTTATGATAAAATATGATCCGAAATGATTCCACGCAGACACATTTAAGACTGGCACAGTTCTGAAGCTTGATTGCTCATGGGGTAATATCCTGAGCCTCCAATCATCCTGTTTCAAAATACCTCAGGTTTACAATGATGCATCTGAAAAACAAATCCTCTCCATTCAACCCTAGCTCTCGAAATGGCATCTGCCTCGGAGCTATAAAAATAACAGATGATTTTTTGATAGCTTATCAGTTAACAGACTGCTTAGTTAGGGTGGCACATTTTTATGCTAATGTCAGCAGGGAGGGGGTGGGGAAGAGGAAGGGGAATGCAGACACTGAGCACCCTGGTGGGGCAGGGAGAGATTTAAAGTCTCCTTTGCCCAAATAATGGATTTTTCTTTTCTAGGCACTTTTCTTGCATAAAACTAGATGAGTATTATATGAGTGTTTAAGTGCGTTGGATTTGATTTTACTTAGAGCTGACTTAGTGAAGAAAGTGAACTCTGTTATCTAACTGGAGTCCTGTAAAATAGGTTTTGTAGTTAGCACAAAACGAATGAAGAACATTCATGGATTAAAAAATACTATTTATGTACTAGTGAGACAAGAAGACACAGTTTTTGAAATGTCAGTATGGAGATTAGGATTGTGATTAACACCAGGAACTCAATGCTGCTCAATCAAAAGTATTCAGAGGTCTTAAAAGGTCGCTGCTATATTAACATAGAATTTACTTAATACTAGGTTTTTCTAAATACTTAGTCTGTGTTGCATATTAAACACATAGATTTGTAGAATTGGAAGAATCCTACAATGTTTTTGGCACACCTCCTCATCCAATAAACATCCTACCTTCAGTAACATAAAAAGTTGATCATTACCAGAAAATACTACATTCAAATATTAACTCTTATTCAATGCTAGATACGAGATGCCATTAGACATTAAACATAGGGTTAATAAAGAGTATTGATAAGAACAGTTAATTGTTCTTGATGAAAAGGAAGGGTAAGGTTTACCAGACTTATCAAGAGGTTTGAGTATTTGGAAAGGATAGTAACAAACAGGTACCTAATAGGTTAAAAAAAAAAAAAGAAGAAAGAAAAGTCTGTAAATTTGAAGAACTTCAAGTTGTCTGAAAAATAAAATACTGCATTCTAAGCTTTGAAACAATTTCACCTTTCTGGAAAATTTAAAGAAAAAAAAAACACCTGTAGTATATACACCAAGGAGGAGCAATAGGACTCTTTGGTCCTATTAAATGTAAGGATTATCTTGCTTGCATTCTAAAGAGCTAACTTTTTAGGATTTTTAAAGAAGAAATTGAAGGTGGTGGTGGTTACATAAGACCACAGGCAGGACAAAGTTCAAACAAAAAAAAAGGACCTTTTCCTCTGACAGTAGATTTAGTGTGGAGAATGCAGTGGACGCCATTGTGATTAACAGACACGAGGGTTGACAAGAAAGACGGTCATGGAAGACTCCTCTTTGCACACAGTCTTTCTGAGACCCAGAGATGAATGAGCCCAGGTGCCTCCTGACCTTGCGAGCACGAGACTGTAAAATTCTGTAAAATTCTTTGTCACCACATAAGACAGTGAAGAGAATATTGTGTAGAGAAGGTGGTGGGTTTGATCCTCCTGGTTAGCTAAAAATCTAACTAACTAAGTTAATGTCTACTACCTGAGAACTCTGAAGCTGTTAGACACCAAGTTCTGAGAGGCTTGGGAATATAGCCTTTCTCGATTAAATTGTATCCAAGCTTAAATTTTATAAGAAATAATAACCTGCCTGATGTTAGTGCATAAACAAAGAATTTAATGCATCACATAGAATAAAGTGTTAAGACATTAATGTGTGATTCTTTTTAGGAAATTTGAAAAAAAATTAGGAAGAGTTCATTCAAAATAATGAAGAAGAGGTAAGAGATGTGTCCTCCATCTTTCAAGGTTGGAGGGGGGATATCTTGAAAAACTTAAGAAATAAACGTCCTAGAATGACAAAAAATATAAAAAGAAGAAAAATGGTCTTGGGATTCATAACCCAGATTTAAATAGACTTTAAAATATGAAAGCAAGAAAGTTTCGAGGAAATGAAAGAACCAACACAGAAAAGCCTTGTGCTTGAGAGGGAATCATGACTCATGTTTTCTAAGCTCTCAACTCCAAAAGTGACATAAAAAGGAACAAATTTTTCATATCAGCTTTAGCAGTGGAAAAGTCATTTATGACGTCACAACAGCTGAGGAAGTACTTTGTCGCTGTATGATATGTGAAAGTGTTGAAGTAAAGAAACAGAAAATTTCTTTACAATGCAAAGAAATATTTAGTTATTACATAGCGCAAAGTTGCTGGTGAGACTTCTCAGGTTTGCAATCCATCACTACTTGATAGCAGTACATTGATGCTCCTAAGGTCTACTCTTCCATTCTGGCCTGAGTTTCATAGTAAAGGTGAAATAAATATAGACTCACACTGTGGTCTCATGTAGCTTCCCACCTAAGCATCATATTGAGAGGTAGAGAAATACACGTTCCATACAGCACTTTTTTTAAACAGATGTGTAGCAGTGGAGGAGAAGACTTGGGATAGAAAACATCAGGCTTAAGAAAGATTAGGCATAGTTATCAGTATCAATGGAAAGAAAACTCAGTGGCACAGGGTTAATATACTTACAGAAATCTTAAGCAGAGAGGAAGAAAAGGATATTTTTGGTCAATAGAAAGGAACTGAGAATTAGTTTCATGAGAGGAAAATGTGAGAAAAAAATCCATTGTTTCCAATACATAAACTCAGAAAATTCATATTGAGTGGTAAGAGGGGAGTGTTTGGGATGAGAGCCACTTGTTGGTTCCCAGCCACTTAGCTCCAAAATAATCACATAGAAACTGTATTAATTAAATCACTGCTTGGCCCATTAGCTCTAGCTTCTTATTGACTAACTCTTACATATTAATTTAACCCATTTCTATTAATCTGTGTATGGCCTTGTGGCTCTGGCTTACCAGCTAAAGTTCCAGCATCTGTCTCCAGCAGGGCTACATGGTGTCTCCTAACTCTGCCCTCCCGCCCCCAGCATTCAGTTTAGTTTTCCCTGCCTACCTAAGTTCTGCCTTGCTATAGGTCCCAAGCAGTTTCTTTATTCATTAATGGTAATCACAGCTTACAGAGGGAAATCCCACATCAGGGATGATGGAAAGAGAAGCAATATAAGAAGGCAGAGTGACTACCTGCAACATTACACAAGGTAGCAAACATCTCAGTGATGTCCCTGATTGCAGGGAGTCTTAACTCTTCAGTTAAAATACACAGAACAACCACTTCCTCAACAACTGGATCAAACTCTCTACTGTTCTCTCTAAAACTGTGCCCTGGTAGATGCTTCTAGACTGAGACTGAAAAGACAGAGTCAATTTACCAAGTAAATGGAAACTGGAAGCAAATTATGGTAGTTCATCTATTAACTGACAAGGTGTATTTCAATTAATACTAGAAGAAATAAAAAGCTAATATCTAATAATAATAAAAATATCTAGGAAGATATAAATGCTTGTGAATATATATGCACCAAATGTTGTTTCCCCAATTTCATCAAAATCAATTAACATAATAAAAGAATAGATGATACAATAAAGTGAGTACCTTCAAAATCCTACTCTCATAAACAGGATGAAGATAATTTTTGGAGTTTCTTTATACAGGACGCAGAGATACAACAATTAATCTCACAATAATCAAGATTCATAGATTTTACATTCTTCTCAGCCGTCCATGGAAACTTCTCTAAAATAGATCACATTTTAAACTGTAAAGTACCCTTAAGAACAAAAATAACTGAAATACTTATTATATTTAAACTATAAACCAGTACCAAGAAAAAAAAAGGAACTAAACAACTATTTGGAATTTACAGAATAGTCTCATGAACAATCAGTTGTTTATTGAAAAAATTAGAAAGGGAATTAAAACATTCACATGATTGAATGAAAATGAATTCAAAAGGCTGGAGAAGTCTCAATGGGTTAAAAAAAAAACTCCTGTTTGACAAGCCTGATGACCCAGAGAAACCCACAGTAGAAAGAAAGAGGCAACCCCTAAGAGCCATCCACATTATACTACACGAGAGCCATGTACCATCATTTGCAAACATGTGCATGCGCACGTGCACACACACACAGACACAAACACACAAAAGTAATAAAAGAAATAAAGAAATAAGAAAATAAAAGCAAAAGTTATCAGAGCATTTGGAACACAGCAAAGGCGTTTTCAAGATGGATATATAGTTATGAGTGCTTTCCTTCTTTCATTAAAGTGTCAACAAGATATCAATGAAATAACCTAATAAGATACCTCCAGTCTTGGGAAAATGGCTAAAGCCAAATGTGGTTAAGTGGGAAAAATAATAAAAACCAGAACAGATTAATGACATAGAGACTGACAGAATAGTTCAATCAATAAAATAAAAGCTGATTCCTTGAAGAAATAAACAAGATCAATAAACCCTTCGCCAAACTCACCAAGAGACAGAGAGATAAGACTCAGGCTAACGTGATTAGAGATGAAAAGGGCATGCCGCAGAAGATACTAATGAAACCCAGAAGATTATAAGGAAATCCTCTGAAAACTTAGATTCTAAAAAAGCTGAAAACTTACCAGAAATGGAAAAATTCTTAGATACTATGACATACCAAAATTAAATCAGGAGGATATAAACAACTCAAAATGATCCATAGTGAGCAAGGAGTTTGAAAGTTTCCCAACAGAGAAAGTTCAGGATGGGAAAATTGGCTGCTAAATTCTACCAAAATTCAGAGAAGAACTAACCAAGTTATTCACAAATTATTACGTAAAACATAAAAGGAGGGAACACTATCAAGCTAGTTCTGTAAATTCAGATAAGAAAACAAATAAGGATACACTACACACACACACATATACACACACATACACACACGCACACACGTGCACACACACATGCACGCATGCGCACACACATACATACTCACATGCACGCACACACATGCACACACACACGCACGCACATACACACACACACACACACAAGCATGCACTAATTTCCCAGTGAACAGGTGAGTAAAAGTTCTCAACAAAATATTTAGAAACTGAATTCACGAACATTAAGAGCATCATAGAACATGACCAGGTCAGCTTCAATTCAGCATTCGAGGATGCTTTCAGATATATAGACTGATGAGTGTAATGCAGTCTATAATAAGATTCAGGAGAGAAATAACATGTTGATCTCAATAGATTGAAAAGGGTGTTTGCTGAAGTTCACTATTTGTTGAAGTAAACCCTAAAAAAACCAGGAGAAAAGGAACATACCACAATATAATTTACCCAAAATATTGCAACATTGTCCTAAATAGGAAAGAATAAAATGCATTTTCTTTAAAATAAGAGCAAAACATGAGTATCCATTGTCTCTACTCATTCAATACAGAGTTTGAAGTCTTAGCTACAGCAGAAAGACAGGGAAAAAAATGGGGGCACAAAAAGTCAAGATAGACATTGTCTTATTCCTGTTTAAAGATGACATAGTCCTAAATATTTTACCAGGAAGCTGCTGATCACAACAAAAAGTTTCAGTAAAGTTTATGGTACAAAATAAACACACAAAATTCGTAGGTTTCCTATATGCTAATAATGAACTTACCAAGAAAAAATAGCAGGAAAACGCAATTTATGATAGCCTCAAACAACCAACTCATAAGAATAAACCTAATTAAGGATATCAAAGTCACTTATAGTGAAAACATTATGTATGAAAAAACATTTCAATGCACACAGATTGGCAGAATTAATAAAGTAGCTATGATATTGAAAGTGAACCATGTGTTAATATAATATCCCTAAGAGTCTAACAACAGTCATTGCAGATAAAGAAAAAAAAGCGATCTGAAAATTGATCAGGAAGCATAAAATGCTCCAAAGAGTCAGTGCAATTCTAAGCAGGGGGAAAAAAATAAAAACACCTGAAAGGATCAAAATTCCTGAGCTCAAATTACGCTAAGGAGTCATGGTAACAAAGCGAGAATAAGACTGGCTTAAAACCCAACAGTGGACCAGCGGACTAGAAGAGCGGGTCCAGAACCAGACAATACGGCTTCAGATATGAAAAGGCCAAAGACACACATAAAAGAGAAAAGACAGCAAATGTAGCTGGGAAAACGGAGTTTTCATGGAGAGAAGAATGAAACTAGGTTCATGTCTCTCAGGTGCGAAAAAATCAATTCAAAAATGGAATATATATTATTTAGATGTATCTCTCTATAAATATATATCTAATATATAAAGTATATATTAATATAGAAAGTATATATTAGAACTAAAACTGGAAAACTATTAGGGGGGATTACTTAATATTCAGGCACCGTCAAGGGCTTGCCCAAGCCTGATCATACAGTCAGTCAACAGACAATCCAATGCAGGTCCCATAAGCAGGAGTAGAAATGGCCAGGAAATATTGAAAAGATTCTTAACAGTTTTATTCGTGAAGCAAAAGAAAGTTAAAAGTACACTGGGATTCAGTTTCACCCCCAGTGAGTGTGCCTATCGTCAAAAAAGCAGGGGAATACTCGCGAGGATGCACAGAAGAAGAAATTATTGTAGTCACCATAGAAATCAATATATGAATCATCAGTAGGATCTGTGTATATTATTCCTGGATACATAACCAAAGTGTTTATGTCAGCATACCAAACAGATACTTGTGTATCATCCTTTATTTTAAATATATGCTCTCTCTCTACATATATATATATATATATATATATATATATATATATATATATATATATGAATTTTGTTAAATCATAAAAATAACAAAAACATGTTATATTTAGAGAATAAATATAACTGAAGACCCTAATATCAAGCAAATAAAATGTTTCCACTCATTTGTGGAATCTTAGAACATATAGATAGGCTGGTGAGTAGAGGAGAAAGGGGTGTCTAAAGTGTGTGAGAGAGGAAAAGAGCTTAATATCAAATCCTATAAAATATCCCATGTTTTCTTTAACATGTAGAATCTTGATCTAACTTTCAACACACACATGTGGGCATACCCACAGACAGACACATGCCCACACACCATGAAAAGGTAGAGGCTATATCATGTCGGAGGATGGAGAACAGTAAGAAGTGTAGAGGAATAGTAGGGGGCGGTAATAGGGCTAAATGTGAACAAGGTGCAATAACAGAGCAAGGCAGGCAGGATTGTACGAGCCAGGGGGTCAAGGTCACGATGGGGGAAACAGAGACAGCTGACCTGGACCAGTATTAGGGAGTCTGCATGGGACGAACCTAGGTCCTCTGCATGTGTGTGACAGCTGTGTAACTTGGTCTGTTTGTGGGACTCCTAGCAGCGACATCAGGATCATGTTCCTGGCCCTTGAGCTGGCCATTGGGAACCTGTTCCCAGGCTGGATTACCTTGCCCAGCCTTGGTTCTTCCTGCTATTGATGTGCAATGCTTTACTCAAGCCCACGGGAGGCCTGTCCCTTTCTGAAGGGAGACAGAGGGTTAGAAAGGTGAATGTAGGTTGGAGGTGGGGGCGGGGAAGGAACAGGAGGAGAGAATGGAGGACAACCTGCCGTTAGTATGTAAAATAAATGAAAGAAAATGTTAATTAAAATAAATTTTAAAACTATAATGGAATCCACTACTTTGTGGATAAGCATTAATTTTTAAACTGTATTAATTTATACACGCCACTCAAAATATCAACTAACAATCTTATGTTTGCATTTTTGGGGGGGCTCATCTTTCTGACCTTCTGGTCTACCACCCAATTACTCATCTACACCATGACGCCATTACTCAGAATTCCCCTCGTATTTCTCTGTGTTTCTCTTTTCTAGAAGTGCTTTGTGGGGATCTGAACAGAGTATATGTAATTTGTGCTTAGTAGTAAGTGGGCTTAGTGGTATCCTTTAGAATGAGGAAGACAGACACATGCCTAACATCGGTCAGCTATTATAGTAGTATACGGACATGATACCAATGCTGCTCAAATGCAACTGAGGCAGATTTGGTCACTGTTGCACAAATGGCCCCGGAGAGATGGCACCTTTGAGACTTCTGTCACAGAGGACTTGAATCTCTGAGGTTGGGACTTGGCAAAAAGGGTTGCCTCAAGGCAGACTCATCGCCAGTCCTTCCAGCAGCAAGGAGAACATTTGTTAGACCTCCAAGGACTCTTTCTGGTCACAAGGAGGGGAAGGAAGAAGGTGAAAATGGAAAGTTCAGGAAGTGTTTGCCTTCCCAGAACCCGCTTTACCGCCTGTGTCCTTTCTTCCACTTCTGTCCTTTGGTCTTGTTAATTTAGAAAACCTCCAGATTCTAAGAGTGCCAGGCTCAGCCAAGATTTCAGGGAGTAGTTGTCAGATGGTGATAATGGTGGCTTTTAAAATTTTCTTTGCAGAAATACAAGAAAATATTTCAGATTTTTAATAAAGGCACATAGGAGTAATGCTAACTATTTATAAGTAGACTTGTCTCTCTTACTGAATTATCCCTGTCTCTTAATGTCTAACTGTAGCTCGATATTCAATATTTTATCAACTTTATTAGTTACAAAATGATTGCAATTAATTGCAAAATAATTGCAAGGAAGGTTTTGTTGTATTTTCCCAAATGCCATTTTTCTACACACACACACACATATATATGCTCATTACATAATATATATGTATGTATTCCTTCAGAAAATATTTTTGAGCTTTTTGCATTATTCAATTCAATGTGTATTGAATTATTTAATATGTATCGAATGATTTATACACAATTATGTATTGTATCATATTTTGATCCCATCATATCACATGTTTATACAATTGTGTATTTAAACACAATACAATACATTAATTGATACATGTGGAAGACTTGAACGTTGGACTGTCAACATATTTAAATGCTGTGGGCAGAACCTGGTAGGCTGTTCTCGTACAAGCCTGGAAGGCTGTAGTGCTACGAATAATGCAGACTGTAGGGGCTTGGCTCAAGCTATTTCAGAGAGAAGCAAACAATTTAACAGTTGTGCTAGGGATCATTCTGGTGATATTTTGACAAAGAATCTCTTTGACTTCTGCCCTTGTCCTAAGAACTGGCTAAAGCTAAATCGAAAAGGAATGGGCTAATTTTTTGGCTGGCAGAAATCTCAAGACAGCACGGTGCTGAATCTGCGGTGCGTTTATTACGATAACACCTACGCCGGTATGTACTGGGAGAGCAAGCGGCGGGACAGAAGGAAACACAAAATGCATCCCCGGAGAGGAGCAAAGAGCCCTGGGAAGCTGGGGGTCAGAGCAAAACGCTTGAGCTAAAGGAGAGCCTGTGTTAAGGAGATGAGCAAGGAGAGGCGCCCACTCTGGTCTGAGATCACGTGGAAGGTGCCCCCCCCCCCCGGGACGAGAGCCCATCAACTAAGCTTTCAACTTGTGAAAGGAGAAAAGATGAAGGAGGTTCCTGCCTCTCAACTGCACACACACAAAAAAACGGGACTCAGCAAGGGCAGGAAACGGAGAGACGACATCTCCACTCATGGGCTCACGGCAGAGAGAGTGACCTAGAAACTGGGCAAGACTCTGAACCCGCAAAGCCTGCTCCCGGTGATGTACATCCTCCAGCAAGGCCTATCAACCCCCTAAACCACACCAGCTAGGGATACAGTATTCGATTTCCGGAGTCGATGGAGGACACCAGCATCCACACCCCCTCAACTACATAACTGCTACTTCATACTTTTCGGGTTGTTTCTTTGTTTGGCACAGGATCCCATCTAGCGCAGGCGAGCTTTGGACTCGTCGTCTAGCCAGAGGTGACCTTGAACTTCTGATATAATTCCCTTTATCAACCAAGAACTGGATGACAAGTGTCTAGCATATTAGTGTTGAATTGCTTAATGGATGAGTAAGAAAACAGGGAGCTGAGATTTTAAATCGCCACCGTCAGAAGGCAGCCTGGGTCTTGATACAAGTCCTTGTTTATTTGACTTTTAAAATTTTTATTTTCTGTAAGGAGCGAGAGTAAGACGGGACCATTTGATTTCTGTCACCCATCACTTACTATGTTCATGTATCATAATTCTTAACGTTTAAACACGAAATTCAATTTTTAAGGTCTCTTGCTAAGTGAATGTGGGGTGGGGGGGGCGCGGATCTGGGTTTCTGTAATGTGTTTGCAGGGTAATCTGAGGCAAAGCTGTGTAAGTTGTGGGTTTACGTCCTGTCAGCGTTAATCTTTACAACAAAACTGACTGCATGAGTTGGTGAAAATAGAATCTCTGATCTCCCACAAATGATTCTTTTTCAGGTCGCTACACCCTTCCTACCTCTGTTTAAATCATCTAAGCATGTTGCACACCAGGTGGTCAGTGCCCCTTTCCCAAGACCACCAGGTAAGTTCCTGAAAAATACTTACTGGGTGCTGGGAGTAGGTAGGGAGTCACTGGACCTAGGCAAGAACCAGAGAAGGAAAAATACCATACAAATTAAGAAAGTATAATAGAATTTAACAGTTTAATGTGCTTTAAGGAAGAATATTAAGTGGGTAGTATAAGTTAAAGTCCAAGAGGTTTATTTGCGTTATCTTTGGTAAAACAGAGCATGTGATATTGATCTTGAGGTTTTGTTTTTGTTTAATAATATGCACAAACTAATCAATAAGATGATAGTGGCCATCCAATTTTGCCTTGTATCTAAACCTTCTTCTATAAAATCACCAAATCTAAACTTTGTCCCAATACATGAGAAACTTCTCCAATACATAATATTTGAAAGATGGAACATTTGGGTTTGCACGTGAGACTTCAAAGTTGTCATAATCAAATCAGTAGTGGACTTTTGACAGTACAAAGCTGAAGAACTTGTATATATGAAAACTCACATATTTCCATCCCTAAAATAATTACACAGAATCACATGCATCCAACACATTCCAGACCAATTCTCGTGTTTATTTTTTCATGAAAACAAGAATATTTAAATAAACTGTGAATAATGACACAGAAGGAATGTATATACTATTATATCTACAAGGGTGGAAGTAAGAAAGTTTTCTGGATTTTATTTTGAAACGTTTAACTGCATTAAAAATATATAAGTTGGAAATCAATATGCATATACATAAAATCAATCAGCGTGAATGGAAGACAATATTATGTCTGTCTCCCTAAAACCATTGAAAGCAATTAAGCCATTCATAAACAGGTGAACTGTAAAATAATAATTACCTTGAACGACCTAAATTCAAGCATTGCATTTGCCAAGCTGGTGACTAGAGAGGGGCTTTCTCCCATGATCTACGGTCACACAGTGTGACTTCCTTCGCATGAGAAGGTCCCCAGGAGCGCAGAGATTGGATGCGCTGCCAACAGACAGCCCGTGCCTAGCTGGTGCACCTTCTAAACCCTGGGGACTCCCTTCCGTGTTCTGATCGGTAACAGGCAGAGAGCGAGGGAAAAGTACCCGGAGACACAGTCAAGGGAACGTGGCTCCCAAACGGAACGTGTTACTCCTTCCCGCTCTACTGAATGAACTGTTAAAAGACCAAGAAGGCTGTCACAGAGATATCACAGGAAATAGAGAGGTCCAAGCCAAGGGTGTGTCCAACGGGGTTGGCATGGAACGACAGACCGCCCTCCCCACATGGAAAATCTCGTTACCCGTCTGAGCTATCACATAGCGGTGGCAGCGCTCCAGAGACAGAATGAGCTCCACCTGTTTGCAATGTGTTTAGCTATTAATATTTATGTAGTAATTCAAGGGAGTAAAAATGACAAAATGAACCAAGTTGTGTCACTGTTGGTGCTTTCAACCAAGATTTCTCAAAAAAAAAAAAAAAAAAAAAAACAGAGTACCAGCATGAATCTGTCCTTCACATCGGAGAGAAATCGTATGACATCCATCACACGCCAAGGATTAATGGAGAAGACGGCTCAGTAGCCATGGCCTTGGCATGCCCAGAAAGCATGTTCTGCCATGTCTTAACAAGAAAATTTACTAAATGTAGCTGGGCTTTTCCTATAAAAGCCACAAAATCCAGAGAAAGACGCTCTCAAGTCCTGCTAACATTAGTAAGCCATGTAATTAAAAAAGAAACAAAAATGACACGAATTTGTCTGAAACAAAAGAAATGGGGAGGGGGGAAGCATAGCTTCCTTTATCAATGTTTCCAAGGATAACTTGTGTCTGTCTTTAAGAATCTATTTTTGGTGGCTCTGTGACCACTTGCTTAACAGCGGCCTGAAGAGGTGGGCACCCTGTGGATAACGAGCTTGCTTTTGATGTTCTCTGTTGATGTCCCTGCGATCCACTGATTTAAGGATAATTTCCCTGTCTCTGAGTAATAGGTGAGATACGCGGTATTGTGAAGTGACTCTGGGCATGAGGGCCAGACATACCTCAATTATATTCAAGAATATACTTCCAACGGGCAGTGTGACCACAGTTAGTGAATTGCTCTACCCAATGCACACTGTGTATTAAACAGGGCCATTATCTCACATAGTAACTGTGGAAATTGAGCGCTATTGTATATTTAAAGTGATATTCAGTTTTCATTCTACCACGCCTGATCTGGTATCCACTCTAAAGTCAGGGGTGTAATTTGCATTATGTGATGACAGAACAAGGAATACCTAGACTTAATTTTATCTTAATAAGTTTTGCCACTGAACTTCCCCAAGAGGCTAAAAATTTTGAACTGAAAACACACATTAGTGTCTAGCTCATATGTATGTGTGTGTGCACATGTGCACGCATATGTGTGTGCATAAACACTCATGCACTCATGTATAGATTGTACATAAAATGTGTATACACATATGCATAAAATATTATATGTGCTATCTGTGTGCATATATGCCATATTATATATAATTATGTTTGTGGATATTACATATCTACACATACCTACACACACACACACACACACACACACACACACACACACACACAGGTCCAAATGGCATCATGCTTGGTTTTATAATAGAGTAGCAGAAAAGCATGCAATAGATGTAAAGAGAAGACAATTTAAAGACAAAGTTACAAGATGTAAACAAGACTGGGAAAATAGAAGCAGTTGTTAGAAGTTGGGAGAAGCCAAGAGAGGATTTTGCTGCATAGATCTCAAATCACGGCCACTGGGCTGAACTTCCAGACCTATGCAGCAAAATCCTCTCTTGGCTTCTCCCAACTTCTAACAACCGCTACCATTTCCCCAGGCTTATTTACGTCTCGTAACTTTGTCCTCTGGTCTAAGTTGCTGACTTCAGGCTAATTCAGCATTTACATCCTTTGAACTCCGTTTTACACCCCTTTCTTGGGCAGCTACTTGCGGGCCATTATGCTGAACTCTAAAGCCGTTTATGAGAATTGTGGCTTAGCATTGAGATATTGGCCAGGTCTGTAAAACCAAGATGGCCGTCCTTCAGCTGCCGAAAGTGAAATCTTCCCACCTAGGCTGTGCTGTTGCCTTGTCCAGCATTTTAGGGTCTCTCCTTCCTTAGCGACAACCCCCGTCCTCTTCAAAAGTCCGGGTAATTATTTCCCCATCTTTTCTCTCTGCCCGTCATAAATTTCTTCAGGATCTCAAGATCCCCTTTCCTTTGGATCCTAGAAATCTCTCTGTCCTCTCCCTTATCACTCGTTCACCCTGATCCACTCGAGCCATCCTGAGAGAGTTCCATCTCCCTTCCTTACCCACTGTCATGGAGCCCCTCCACTGACGTCTCTCTACTGGGAACTCCCCCTTTCCTCTTCTGATTCCTAAACAATATGCATCTCCGTTCTCCTGTAAGAAAAATGGAAGTATCAATTTTAATATTACTTTTTCTCAAATTACTAGTCACACAGTGGCCGGAACATTCATTCTGTAGGTGAAGATGCTTGGGGCAAAGTGATCACCTGAGTCCAATTTTAGAACCCATAGAGTAGAGGGGAGAACCACTCCCACAAGCTGCCATTTGTCCCTCCCCACCACACCCCCTCACATCAGAGATAAATATAAACCCTTACAAGGTCATAAAAGACGTTCTAGTGAAATACACTTTGTCCAGTAAGTCACAAGTTCAGCGAAGACAGAAAGTGTCCCCATTTTTCTGGTTGCTGCTTTCTCCACGCCTCCCAAATTCTCACGACTGCCAAATACATATTTATGGGTAAATAGATGATTGAATGAATATACAGATGAAAAGTCTCCCCCTACAACTAAACTGTCTACTAATGAGTTTCTTTTCTTTCCAAAATAAGATTTTATTATTTTGAGTTGCATGACTTCATCTTCAGCCTGGATCCATACGCCGGAGTCTGAGCAATGTTTCATTGCTGCCATAAAGGTCCTCTTTCTCAGGTCCAAATGTGCCTCCCTTCTTCAGCTTTATTTCAGACAGGGTGTGTGCATCCTACAACAAACACCTGGAAAACCACTGCCGGCACGAGTCCACCCATCGGTGAACGGCCAATTATGACTTCACACAAAATGGCGTCTATAAAACAGTGACCAATATCTAAAACGGATCCCACCTGTTTCTCGGAACATCTCTGAGGTCACAGTTCCTTGTTTGATCTCCAATCTCTTTAAGACTCGTCAACAGTGCCTTTGGGGGACTGTCGTCATCAGTGTACCCTGAATTTTCTATTAGCTCATTATTGGAATGGATGCCAATCTGATAGTTATCTTTCCCCCCGCCTTTTCTCATCAATTGCCAAATCCCTCGACCCTCTGGAATTACTGACCATAACTCCCTTATGTTGAAAGGCGGTATGCGAGAACCAGCTGCCTTCGCAGGAAGGAAAGTGATTTGCTTTCTCATGTTGGCTTTGAAAAGTCTATGAGCTGCCAGAAGGCCTCTGGGTATGTGTACGAAACATGGAAAGCAGATATAACAATACACAAAAAAGGAAATAAATCCTGAGAGCTGGCTGCCCAGGAAGCGGCTGAGTGACTTCCAGCACAGGGCACTGGGCAGGTCACAGAGAAATCTCAGGAAGAGAGCGAGGGGGAGGGGGCAGTGATTTATTTCTTGAATTAAAAGTTTACGGTTTTTTGTTTTTTAATTTTTGTTATGTGTGTGTGTGTGTGTGTGTGTGTGTGTGTTTAAATTAATGCCTCTAGATTTTCAACTACTCTCCTACTTTAAAACATGACTTTTGGTTTTGAAAGAAAATAAAAATCACCCCTCAGAAATACTATTATTTATTTTTAAGGACACAAGAAATGTAAAAGCAATCCTTCTTTGAAAAGTTAAAGTTGTTTAATGATTTCACATTTAGCTGTATTATCTGAAAACAATCTTTAACTGAACTAGCTTCATTATACAAACATATCCGTATTTACTGACTTGCTCATAGGGGAATATAGAACTCAGATTTGATGCTGCGATAAATGAACATAAACAAGGCTTTTCAGACTTTTTTTTTTTTACCTGTATGTAATCAAGTCATCTAGCTACCAGTAACGGCAAATGTCACAGATTTCAGTGGTCTCTTTGGGACTTTTAATCTGTTTGCTTTTATAAAACAGGTGATTTTATTTTTACATTAAAGAAGCATTAGCATCATTAAATGGGCTCCCATTTTATGATAACTGCAAATGTCACATTGATCCAGAAAGATAAGAAAATGTGCTCATCTTTGGAACAGATATCCAAGGCATGAGCAGGCAACCCACACTATTTGCGTTAAAAAAAAAAAACAAATTGTATAAACGCAGAAGATTGATGTTGCCATCTGCTCGCGTCCTTCACTTTGCTGGCTCTTCTGCGTTGAGATATTTTTATGGAATAGTTACGTTTATTATTTTGAAAACGAGCCACAGGTTAAAAAAGTTTACGAGGGGTAATATAACTCAAAGCTACTGATTTACTGTATCGCAGGTATTAAAAACTTGGGTTCTGTTCCATCTCCTTGTTACTGAGTGGATCTATCTCTGACATAGTTGGATGCTCAGATCAACATAAAATGCATCTAAAACTATAAAGGATATTCGGGATCAAATCTAGAATACTTCCCTAGGGTGTTTTCGGCAAAGAGAAGGAAAAAAATGCCCTTAGAAATTAATGACAGACCCAACCACTGGCGAGCGGTATTAACTTGCTGTGTCAGCTGTAAGGACAGCAAGGAAGTGACGTGGAGCAGACACAATACGACTGTCTTCTTTCAGCTTGTCCTGTGAACACCTAGGAAGCTCTTTAACTTCATTTTCCCTGCTTTCACTAAAAGAACCAATCAATGTGTCTGTCTGTGTGTGTGTGTCTGTGTGTGTGTGTGTGTGTGTGTGCGTGTGCATGTGTACACGCGCATTCCCATTGAGAAGAAAAAAAAACCCCAACAAACGCAAACAGCTTACAACTAGCATTACCCCTTCCTGAAGGTTAGGTGTCCACCACAAGGATGTTGTACTTTCTGATAACTGGACAGGGTGGTGGGCAGGGGTTAAGGGAGGTGCGGAGAGCAAGGGAACAAACAAAGCACCCATAAGAAAGACAGCAAAACCCATTGTGTGTAGGGAAGCATCCCTGCAGTAATGGCGCGCTGGTGGCAACTGTCTGGAATGTGTAAGGACAGAAGGGCAAGTCATGTTGCCGGTTTCCCCGGGCCTCCATACTGCCATCAACGCTACCCGTGTGTGGAACATACAGGCGAGCACCTTTCCATTCACGTTGGTATGTGTGACTGGTGTGTTAGGACTGATGCCCTCTCTGGGTATGAACTTAAAATTTGTCTCTCTCTCTCTCTCTCTCTCTCTGAAAAAAAAACAACTGGAATTTCCCTTGATTCTGACCAATTTTGAAGTAATTTAGGGAGGAAAATAAAGCAAAGGCCAAAGACTACATTGTAGGATATGCTGTTTTCATATTTTCCCCAGGGTACCTGTTTATTTTTTTTTTAATTCCAAACTGAAGAGGTTTGATGAAATTGGAAAGGATACACGATATCAATAATACTGATTTTTATTTTTGCCTCCTTCTCAGATATCCTGTGGGGGAAACTCACCGTGGAACTCCTGTAGATCATCAAATCTAAACTCCCTTGTATATTTTATCTTCAAATAAAATATTTCTTACTTTGATTTTGTGTGTGTGATTGATTGATTGATTGATTGATTGATAGGTGAAAAAAACATGATACCGTCTTCAGAGAAACTTGTACCTCGTCTTGCTGCGTGCGGAACAGGAAAAGGTCAGTCAGTCAGAGGCGTTCTCTTTCATTTATCTGGGTCTGAAGAAGCAAAGATTTGAGTTTCTTAGGGAAGGAGGAAACCGTCAAGAGAGAAGCTGGAAACAGTGAGGAAAATCCACAGAGTTCAGGTAAAGATTCCCCTGGGGGAAACAAAGGCTTGTGAAATGGAAAGAGAAGTTGCAGAATCGTTTGGAATATTTATGGGAGCAAAAGCATAGCCTTCTCCGTTGTAAAATCAGAAAACAATTGCAGAAGGCTAACTCACACTGGAGAGAGAGACGGAAACAAATCACCTGGATTTGTTTAAGGTGAAAATTAAGTCATTCTCTGAATCCCTGTTCCCCTCAACTGCGACTTTCCTTGGAATTGTTTTTCGTTTAACTCTAGACAATCAATTGGTCTGCCCAATGACTTCCAGACTCCAAGGGAAAATCGAGAGATCAAGTTGGGAATATGATACGGAAAAATTAGTAAAATAGACCTTCGCTCATTACAGAACCTAAGTGACCTTCATGTTGTATATAGGAGAAGAAAATGTTGTAATATAATCTGCCATAGCATTTTATAAAGGTCAGAGAAAATTCCTCAAATCCATATTTACTCATAGGGAGGAGTAGACTCCATCTTTGAATAAGCAACGGCTAACACTATTTTGCCGACTCTTAACACTGGGAATGTAGACCATAAAGATGCATAAAGATACGGGAAAAAAAGCCCGTACGTTGCTTGACTTTTGGTTTTGACATTTAGCATCTAAGGAAGAAATTTTATTTTGCTGTCTTAGGTTGGTTGATAAAAAAAGGCTGGGAGTGATGGTTTTAGCTCATTCTTCCTCTGCCGTTTGTACAATTCCAAGGCAAAACTTCAACTTGCTTCTTTTTTTTTCTGTCTGAAATTTTATTTATAAAATAATTTCAAACGCACGCCCTTCCGCCTCACAGCCTCTATCATGTTCACAGAGAAGGCGTACACAGGACCTCAGGGACATGAAACAGGCCCCAACACAGTGTTCTGTGCATACCAGGCCACACAATAGTCTTCCATCTGACTGTTCTCTGCATTAGTTGTGCCTTGTTTTTCTGTGTCAAACACACTAACGTCTCGGCTTATTCAAGTTCAGTCTATGCTTCTTGCTTCTCTCACAGAAGGGGTCTTTGGCTTTGTCATCTCATGTTTGCTTTAAAAGTACTAGTATACAGCTACAAACAAGAGCCAGTGTCTAGTGCACAGGGTACAGTAACTATGTTCTCTTCCTTAGCTCGCTACTCTGTTCTCAGAACATAGTCTCTTAAGTCCTGCCCAAGGCTTTGTAAGCATAATTGGTTCACAGCCCCATGTTCTTAAAGAGCTAAGAGGGAGTTTGCCTGGCTATCACACTCTCTTCAGTACGTTTGCTTGATCTTTTACGAAAATATCCCTTCCAGCATGTGATTTACTAGGGGGGTGGGGGGAGTTAAGAGTGATCATTTTTCTGGATCGGAAGAACCTAATCTGAAGAAAGTCAGAGTCTGCACTGGCCCCCCTCACAGTTGCCTTGATCCACAAGACCATTAAAAACCAGATAAACCAGTTAAATCAAGGTAAAGTCATTGCTGTGATCCCTCGATGCAAGAGAGTACTTTCAAGTTCTACAAAGAACACAGGTTCATTACAACCATGTTGTCCAGCTCTTCATTCAGGTGACTGCCCCGGAAGGAAGCTGCCTTTATTAGCAAGAGAGTTTGGGGGTTGTAGGTGCTTAGTGTTAGTATGAAAAACAGAATCTGGTGGCAGAAGCCTCTTTTTCCTGTTTCTTCTTGCTTTCCCGGATGGCAGATTAAATTTTGAGGTGATAACACCAAGATCGGGTTTTCCTTTTAAAAAAGCAAATCTCAAGAAAAGTTATTTTATTTTAACCAACATATTGACCATGATTCCTACTTTAGAAAATGAAATTTTAAACATGGCCTTGTTGTAGGGTATAAAGCTTAGATATGAAAACTATTCTTCGCTTTATTCATTATTGATAACAGCTCACAACCATGTATTTTATCCTTGAGAGGAAGAAAGTATACGGAAACAAATGAATTGAGTAATTCAAAAAAGCAGTAAAATAACAAAAATCCTAGTGAAACTTGAAGAATGCACTTAGGAAGTTTTGGTAAGATTGACATGTTATGAGGAAGTATGGTAAGCCAGGTCTGTTCATCATATGCCTGCAGTAAGTCACCAACTAAGAGCGTTACGACATGAAGTCCAAGAGACATAGATGCTCAGACATTAAGTGACAGGGCAGGATCTTGTTATGTGATCTAGCACATCACCTCACAGCGAGCAGCTGGCTGCACACAGAAGCATCAAACACTCCCGTCATGAGGTTTTGTACCGCTCTCGTTCTTACAGTCATGACTTTCCAAAGGCTAAGGAAAAAGAATCCATTTTAATTGACAACAAAAATACAGACTTTAAAAAATTCAGAGCTACTTTCAAAACCGTGTCTTAGGATGGCGGGGTGGAAGTCTGCCAACCTCCTGCTTCAGTGAAAGGACCATAATTAACTCCTTGAATTTAAAAATATTAGCATCATGAACTGCGGGGCTAAAGAATGCAGCCCTGCTTCCTATGACGCTGAGCTATAGAATGCCAGGGTACTTGATAGCATTGTCGTTTCCTCTCTAACCTTGTAAAATGCTTTTTAAACAGATCAATCAAATTTAATCAAAATTAAACTTTAAGATGGGTTCGATTTTGTGTATATGGGTACCAGAAAAAGAAATGGATAGGTGTAATGAAGAAAGATGGTAAAAAAGAAATTTTCCAATAAAATTTATTTACATGCCATATTTACATAAATACTTAGGTATAAATGGAGTTTCCTACATACATAAATGATTTTGCCCTTTTGAAATATTAGCGGCTAGCATTCTTGAGCTTTAGAGGCTAGTAATTTATGATATCCATGGTTAGGAACACACCGGTGAGAGAAGAAAAATAAATTGTCTGTGGCGGAGAATAGTACGGACTGCCAAACATTATTTTCTATACATGTTTTAATGAGATCTTTTTAATATAATTTTTCCAACTTATTCGAAAACCTTCGCACACCCAGAAGGAAGCTTGTGAAGACTTCCCTTGAGTTTGTGAAAAATAGACATTTTGACTTTCCAAGGCCACAGATCCTCGCTCGTACCCGCTCCTCGTGTTACACATGAAATATTCACATCCGGCTGTGTCCATCTTCTGCGCCGGGGCCCCACTCCGCCGCTGCTCACAGCACCCACAGCCATGTCCCTCCGTCCTTTTCAGGGGCTTCTGCCCTGTGAACGTGGGATGGGGAGTGGGGTCTCTCCTCCTCTCCCTCATTAAGCAAAGACGTGAAGCTCTGAATTATATAGAATATAAAATTAGACATTGTCCCTGCCCAGTGGGCTCACAGTATCTCCAAATTTGCTGTAAAATATGTCTACATATTGTATAACAGATGCACTCCAAGTGCAAGATGTCTGGAGATAAATCTATTATTGACTTCATCCCCTCAACCTTTCCAATTTCCTTTATCATTTGTCATACAGCGTGGATCGTCTGGATACGCCGAGGCAGATTGGTAATTGTAGACCAGCTCTTTGGTTAGGTTTTAAAGAGGCGCCACCGTCCAAATTGGCCACGCCAGACTTTGGTCCTGGGCACTAAACACGCTAATAACTCTGTTGTGCCCAGCCCAGGTCTGTTTGTCTCTGCCCTGAGCAGGACTGCAAGTACATTCTATTGCGTTTGTCTTACTTCTGGTTTCTTGGGAAACTCCGACCTCGGTACTTTCTTAAAATTCACTGGTTTGTCTTTAAAAATAATCCTCTCTTTCTTGCGGGGAGGAGGGATAGTTCTTGAACTACACATGGTTGAGATGCTGGAAAAGACAGCAGTTCATCCTCACTATGGGTTTTGTAGTGTGTTACTTTTTCAAAGTGGGCATGTGTGTGAACGTACCTTTGCTAGGAGTATATATTTCAATACACATTGGATACATATAATTTTTTAAATTTAAATATCTGAACAATATTGCTTTTCTTATATTTTATGGCTATAATCTATGCATTTTTATGAGAGCCAATGCTTTCCCAGAAGTGTAGGAAAATATCTTAACCTGGAAGGAAGTACTTTTTTTAGAACAATTAGTGATGCAATCCAATAATTCACTCTCTTGCTAGTTTAAAGTCTACAAATCCAATAGCATTCCTTTGGAGTGTTCAGTTAAAATGTGAGTTTTTAAGCTGTACAAATTCAACTTTGACCACTTTTAAAACAAGGGTTTTACTTTTAGTCTTAAAGCAAGAGACTATCAAAATGAAATGCCTTCTTTTTCCTTGCCCATTTTATTTACTTTTGAATTTTCTCTTCATCTCAAGTGACTTTTTGAAAACACATTTGGCAGTCAGTACCCCCAATCATTCAAAGAGCTTGTGACAAGGGGGGAGCTGGCTAGATACCACCAATTCTTTTAAAATATATTAGTCTCTAACTGCCTGTCTTCTCCCTTAAATTTTAAAGAGAAGGATATATATTTGCTTAATGAATTTATTATGAGCCCCTGAGTGCATACTTTAGCATATCTCAAGGTTTTAAGAAGATCTTGGCAAAACAATGAGAATTAGCTTATTTGTTCAAAGTTGGTCTCTTTTGAACCCAGCGGACTGGCGCCGGCAAATGTAATTCATTGTGAAGAGCGAGTCTTTTCTACAGTGGTCTTCGTCTCTCTCACCCAAGGCAAAGCTGACTTATGGCTTCCATGCAAGCCTTCTGCAAAGTCTGCTTCCGCAGGGCGAAGGAGGCGCACTTCAAGGCTGCTATATTATTGTAACACTCGCTATATTCACAGAATCTCCACCTCACAAAAAATACGGCTTGACCACTAAGACACCAGCACCTAGGTTCCGTTTCTGATGCCTTGATCATTCATAGCTGGTCACCTGAGTATGCACTGCATATACTGAGTTTTTTTTCTGATTTTTACCGAAATCTACATTTTTCTCAGCTCCCCTCCCCGCCTGTCCCCTCCCTGCCTGTCCCCTCCCTGCCTGTCCCCTCCCTGCCTGTCCCCTCCCTTCCTGTCCCCTCCCCGCCTGTCCCCTCCCCTTAAACCCTCTCCCAAGGTCCCCATGCTCCCAATTTACTCAGGAGATCTCTTCTTTTTCTACTTCCCGAATAGATTGAATCTACGCATGTCTCTCTTAGGGTCTTCATTATTGTCTAGGTTCTCTGGGATTGCATATACAGACTTAACGGTTTGAACGGACAGGGCATTCTTGAGACCAGCTCCTTAAAGCCATAAGACCACCTAGAAAAAGAAGGTGATTTCTCCCCTTTGCCGACATCGGGGAATCTGGATGGGAACCGATCAGACGAGGGTTCACTTTAACTACACAGAGCGTCTTTAGAAACCAAAGTTTGTTGTCACGTTTCCTTGCTGCTCCTTTGAAACTCTCATCTCAAAATTGTTGTGGAGAGGCCAAGCTTCTCTCCCTCTTCCGGAAATGTTGACAGCTTCTCTGGGTCAGAGGGTGGGATTGAATTTAACATTGCATGAAAAGCAGGGACCCATCTAGCACTTGGAAATGCTGGCAACTCCCGTGGTCTGGGACAAGACGGGAAAGCAGTCGGAATGTGAACAGCATGACAACCTTTGGGGAAACAGGACACAGTTTTTGGGACATTAAAGACATATAAAAAGTTTGAAACTTTAACATGAATAGAGCATTTAGTAATTCAGTGGTCAGATTCTGAAAAATTAAAGAAATTGCCCCGTAATTAAGAAATGTTGGTGAAATGTCAGTGTATATTGGACATGAGACAGAATCTCAGGATGAAGCGATGATTGAAACCCATATACAGTCTCTTGGAACTTTAGTCTGCAGAATGAATATTAACAAAATGGAAACGTTATTGATTATTCAAACTTCCAGTTACAGAATAAGCCAGGGCTAGGCATCCGAGGTATGGAGAGGACGGTGAGAGATGGGTCAGTTCATTTGACTGCAGTATACAGTGCTGTGTCTCTAACTAGCATGTCACGTGTCTTGACTATACTCAAGCTATTTACAAGGTAGTTGTCTTGGAATAGAATAAGCTTGAGGGCATGGCGGGAAGCACTGGCTGGGTGTGAGGAGGGCAGATTATCCGAAGCTGGTTTTGTCTATGGACCCCGAGAGAGTCTGAGTGAGACTCGGGGAGTAAACAGAAGGTCCAAGCAGCCTATCACCATTAAAGAGTAGGGAAGACTAATAAGTCACACATGTCACTAACCAACGAGAGGCTCTGGGCTTGGGTTTACGGACGTCCTAAGAGGAGATTAATTGTTTTCCCGTATCTGCAGTGACTGAATTCCTCACTGCATATGCTCCTCGGAGCTCACAATGTAATGCGCACAAGCAGTAGTTGTACTATGTATCTATAAACCTCAGATTTCAGTTTCGGATCTCAGATGTTTCCATTTGCATTTAGCTGAAAATTGGCAAGAAGATTGTCATCTCGGATCCAACTTTTTTAATGGAAAACTAATTTTGATTTATGGGGTGGCAAAAATATAAACATTTTAGATAAATCTTTTGCCAATTTCTAGATGGAAAAAAAAGCAGTTTTAACTGTTAACTTTGGCCTTTTGAAGGATTATTTTTAACCGAACATGTCAATGTTTTTCCCCTACCCTGCTTTCTCTTTGTCATTTCCTGCAGCATTACCTGCTCTGTCTCACTGTCTGTGACTCGTTTATGAGACGCTGGTCCTTGAGTCTTTTCACCGCGATGTCACTGGTCCTAACCCCCAAGTCTTCACGCCGTCATCCTGAACTCGAGCAAGGGTGTACTAACTCTGAGAACTTTATAGGACGTGAAATAAACTTCATATTTGTGTTCAGTTTTACAAAAGCAAGCAAGGGCTTTTCTTTTTTTTACAAAGGGCAAGTTTACAAAAGCAACAAAGTGTGCTTTGTTGGTCCAGGACCCCTCAGGTATAACGGAAGCAACCTTGCCATGGAGTACCAGATCTAAGCAAGTTCAGAACACTCAAGACTCCTGAAGATCCCACAGCAAGACCGTGGGGTCCGGCTGAACCTTTAATTAAAACTCTGTTATCCTATACAGTTTGTTGTTATGGAATAAACAGACGTTAATAACGAAAATAACTCTGCATTTTTAAAGTCAACAGATCCTTCTGTTTGCATCTCTCCCAGTACTATGATCTTTCCCTTGAAGCTTTCAGACTTTTATCTTTCTGGCCCCATTGGTTTCTTCCCTTTCATCTTGAAGATGTGGAAGTGTTTAAATGAGCAATTAGTGTTAACAGCTGCCTGTCAGTGTGAGCGGCCGGCCCAGGAAGATCACTTTGATTATTCTGCAAGGCCCACTGCAGAAAAATATTCCAAAGTATTGATTATTTTGAAGGATAAGTTATGTTGGAGACATTCTTTACATGAAAATAGATGGTTAATCTTTCTCTCAAGTCCCATTAACTTACAGTTTATATATTTAACTCCATCAAAGTGATATATATATAAGCATATATAATTTTAAGATTCAGAAATGTTTTAAGTATTGACATATATAAACATATATAAATTCATAATGTTCTTTTCTGGCTATTTTGGAGTATAAGAAACATTATTAATTATAATATCCTTCTAGAATAATAGAAGGTATATAATGATTTTACCACTTTGTGCTTATCCAAAATTATATAGACATGAAAATGTGTTTAGATATTACTATATATGTATGCGTGTGCATATACACCACATTACATATATTATACATGTGCATGTATTTATGCTATATATGCATATATAATTTTTAAGAAACTAGAAAGGGTATGTCACTTTATTTTTTAAACTAGTATTAAAACACCAAGTCCACACATTTCTGCCAGCATCATTGACAGATCATACTATGCATGGCATAAAGTTTAGCAATTTTAAGTAGACATTTTTACAATTTTTATCAAATGTATTGTCTTGTGACCACCACAAAAGCCCAGCTATCTGTCACCTTTGCCCCTTGAGTCTCTTTTCACCCCATCCGCAATAAGTCCCCTTCCTCGTATATCATGAGTTTTGTCTTGGGTCTGGGTCTCACTGGCTTCACTGGATAGCCTACGCTGTCTTTTCTGCCCACCACAACTTTAGGGTCCTTAAGACCAGGGATGGACTGCTCAATAAGAAACGGGACTTGAAAATTGAACAGAAGGGCTCCTCGGGCTCAGTAAATATTAGACTTCAGGCCGGCGAGCTGGAAAGAAAGGAAGACAGGAAGTGATGTGTGGTGACCCTGAAGCCTCTCTTGGTTCTTCCGTTGGACACACACACCCTAGTGGCCGTGATAATTAAGGTGAGTGATCTAGATGTCCGCAAACCACGCACAGACACTGCATCCTGTGATCACACCACACCACCTAGAAACCCCGAGAATCATCTCCTGTGTCTCTATCTGACTTGGTGTTTAGATCTCACGTCTCCCGATTTCATTCATAGTGCCACGATGCAGTTAGGCTCCCGATTTCATTCATAATGCCACGATGCAGTTAGGCTGTTCACAGGTCAGGAACAACCACTGGCCTTTGCCACTCAGGAATGTGCTGCCGAGGCCCCATAGCAACCAGCTCCGGTGGGCTCTGCTTATGACTCGGCATGGGAGGGATTGAGCGGAACAGCCCTGGTTATATGCGTTTGCTTAATGACCGTGATTTTAAAACCCAGAAAAAAAAAAGAAGGAAGCAAGGAAGGAAGGAAGGAGGAAAGAAAGAAAGGAAGGAAGGAAGGAAGGAAAGAAGGAAGGAAGGAAGGAAAGAAGGAAGGAAGGAAGGAAGGAAGGAAGAAATCCTGCATGTAGTGGTGGCGCGGTCTTTCCTCATCTGTAAACTGAATCCGAAGTACAGTGGGCACCAATTAGGCAAAAATGGGCGTGGCACATCAACAAGGTGCCGGGCACATCGTGGGAAAACATGGGTAGATCGTTTATTGCCTTGATTACTAGACGAGCTTGCAAATTAGAAGTCTAAATTAATTATCCAGATGATCCAAGATGGAGCTTTGTCGCTTGTCTCGTTCTCTGCGTTTCTTGGACTCCGGGACTGCAGTTAATTGAGTGGCTGCATATAAAACACTCGGCAGCCGCGGTTCCTACTTCTCAATTACGGCGTGATTGACAAACGTATTGGTTTAAAGAGGTTTTTCAGTTTTCACAGGTTTTAATGAAATCCCCAAGTCGGCTTGTTCTTCTGCTGGTAACTTTCTCCATAGATGCTTGTAAGGACAAAAATTCTTGATGAACCACAGGAGGATGGAGGAGGGGAGAAAGACGCGGAAGGAGGGAGGAAGGGGTAAAGGGAAAAGGGGAAGGAAAAGGAGAGGGGGAAGACTGACTTTATACAATTCTGTTTCTCTTTCGAGTGGGGAATTCACAACCTTGTGGACCAAATACTTTGAACGCACCTTCCTTGAAGACCATCCTTTTTTATTATTATTAGCAGTAGTATTTTATTTTTCAAGACAGGGTTTCTCTGTAGCTTTGGAGCCAGTCCTGGAACTAGCTCTTGTAGACCAGGCTGGCCTCGAACTCACAGAGATTCCCTTGCCTCCGCACTCCGAGTGCTGGGATTAAAGGCGTGTACCATCACCGCCTGGCTTTAAAAGATGGTCTAGCCCTACCGTTTAGCTACTCAGATAGGAAGGAAAGCCTGGAACTCTCAGGGCTCCTTTCTCTTTTCTCCGTCACGGACTTGCTTTTATTAACTGACATCCAATCAGAGTGGGCGTTGCTATTTGAAGTCCGGCTACTTCAGCCCCTAGACTTCTTGCTCTTACGTCAGCGTGAGTTCTGCCATTTACACCTCATTGCTGGCTAGTCGCTATTTCTAATTTAAGGAAATAAACAAACATATTTGGATGTAAGATATCCTCATAAGTATTCAAAGATGAATCAGAGAAAAATTAAAAACAAGGATGAAAGAGATGAAATACCAAATATTGTATTTTTCTTGGGTCTATTCTCTATCCCCTTTCAGGTAAATTTTGTGTATGATAATTTCAAATATGCTGAACAATAAGACAATCATTAGTAGCCAGCTTGGTGTCTCTATGTACCCTTTGACTAAATTATCGTTTACTTAATTATCATGTCGTGGTGGCTTCAACAATGAGGTTTCACCAGGTTGTGCTGGCTTCTCTCAGGAAGGTTCTTTAAGGTATTTAGCAGAGTACGCTCAGGGGCACTGCTTTGGAAAGCTGGGATAGCCCACATTGTAGCGATAGCCACAGGTAAGAAGTTTCATCTGGCAAAAGAATCTTGTAGGAAAAGGAGGCCGTGGAGTTGAAAGGTAAGAATTGAGGACAGCGTCTGTGCTGACGCAGCAAAGGGGCCTGGAATGAAATTGCTAGATAGAGAGAGACTCAAAGAGAGGCGCATTGCAACGGGCTATAATTTACATTTCGGATACTGACTAGCTCCAGGAAGATGCGAGGAACAGAAGGAGATTTTAAAATTACAATAACGCGTATAATATTACCCTTTAACCTTTGCTTAAAGAAGGATGTCATTATTTAGTGTTCCGGGGGAAGTGCCACGACACTGGTGAGGGAAGACACACAGCCACTCACGGGTGGACGGAGTCTCCAACGTGTGGGTATCAAGGATACATCTCCTGTTGTTGGGCTTGGCTGTCAATGCTCTTACCCACTGAGCCATAAGGATGGCCCAGAAATATTACCTTTTAATTAAATCTTTTAGCTGTAAAAATGAGACATGTACCAGGAAAACAATGAAACAAACACACACCCGGCGATGATGTTTAGCGGCAGCAGCGACCCAGAATTTCACTGCACTGCGCATGTCTCCTCCCGTCGTTTCCTTGCTGTGGGCTTTTCTTCCTGCCCCCTGAAGTCACCTCCCAAATGCTGGAGAAACTATTATAATTTCAAAACGGTGCTTCTGTAGCAGACTGATTCCCACAAGCGCTTTAAGGAAACCTATACAATTCTCCCCCCCACACACACATTTCTGGGGCCTCATTTCACGATCTTACTCTTAAAAAAAAAAAAAAAACATCCAAAATTGAACACATTGGAGGCAATCAGCCAAAACATCAAGACTCCGCCATGGTAAGCCTGAAGAGCCAAGAGGAGTGAGGGAAGGATGTCACGTGCAGAGCTGTGAGAACCCTGCCCATCTTGACAGAAAATAGATTTACTGTGCGCCGCGCACCATAAATGGCAGCGTGTGGAGCGAGCAATCCCAGAAGCTAAGAGACTGTGACATGTCGTATCTCAAGCGTCGTGGGGCTGAGAGGCAGATCCACGTTCTGGTTACTTTTATATCGCGAGTCAGCTGCTGGGTGTGCTGTTCTGGTTCAACGAATTCGAGTTTGCAGATTTTTTTTTTTCTTTTCAACTCTGCCTGCTAGTCTCTGACTCAGAGCAACGTGGTTTGGGATCAGGGAAAGCGTTCCTAGCACGTTCTTTTCCGGATGTGGTCACGGGAGGCACCCGGGGATCGGGTGCGCGTGTGCTCCCGGGGAACAGCATCCCGGGAGAAGTGAAATGCTCCTTTGGTATCGTGTTGAGACACTTCAGCCGTGCAGGTTCCTGCCACTCTGACTTTGAGTTAATTCTAAACCTCAAGGGAAATATTGAAGGGGGAGGAGCTGGCTTTGGAGCATGCGCAAATCCAGTAGGGTGCCAATAATTTTAGGCCATTTTTTTGGTATAAAGTCTATAATATTCTTTAGAGTTATTTGACTTTCTTATATCATACATATTTTGTGCAAGATGGAGAGACACTGATATTCCTAAATGATAAGGAATTTTGAAATCAGGTGGCCATTTCTTCTTCAAAGAAAGGTACTATTCAATAGCATTTTCTATTTAAGAGTAAGTATTAGGCTCTATTTTATATGCTCACTAACAATAGGCTGTTGTCGTGGGTTAGTTCTATTAGTACATTTTTCTAGATATTCCATGATACAACCAACAATGCACATCAAATATTTCATTTTATTCGGGCGCCTCAAACTCACTGGACTAGCCAGACTTAGTATTATGTCGAATATACGTACACCTTATCGTTGTACATGTAGATAATATATCGATATCTTTTAAGGCTATGGTTTCATGCTCACAGTTTCTTCTGTAAAGTCAAAAGCCCCGAAGCTCATTAGCTCACTTGATTAATTTGTGATAGTGACCTATTTTGCATGCGGTGTTGGGTGAACCCTGAGCCTTGGGCATGCTAAGCTGGGGCTGAGTCAGGCCCCCAGACTCATTCTTAGTATGAAAACTTCAAGGAGCATGCCTGCCATGCCCATGGGAGCTTTTTAACCAGCAGTTAAAAATGTCTCACACAAAATGTACCACGTGTCACAATACGAGCAGAAGGAAGGGCTAAGCGTCTCTGTTGCATATTTTGTGTTAATTATAAGCAGAAACTCTCCAAGCACAATTATAACTTCATTGTGCGGCAGTCTTCAAGAAAAACAGTATTTATTGGGAAAGATGATTGCAGTCCCCAATGGTAGCTCCCTCTTATTACCTAAGAAAAAAACATATATTTAGCCGGATACCATCCTCGCTAAGTTTAGTTCAATTGGCAATGCTTTAATCAGTTTTTTTCTTTATGAACTTTGTATTTAAAATAAATCTTGAATTATCTGTAATTCACAGGCCATGTTGTGCAATGTTTTATTTTAACAGAAAAATATACAAATACAAAATATGATCAGGTTTTGGTTTGTTTTTTTTTTTTATAGAGACAATTCTGTAACAATGTAGGAACACCCACATAAAGGTCTTCACTTTATCTAACAAAAGATTTTTCTGGAAACCAAGGGTGCAGTGTTTGGGAATAGGAACCTATAAACAGAGGCTTCTCTGTGCCACGGGCACTTTTAAAATAACCACTCAGAGGCTTGATATTAATTGCAAACCATCTGGTCTATTGCTCAGGTATGTTACTATTAATTTGTATTTTGCCACGTGCTTCGTGGCATTGCCTGTTCTCTAGCGCACCTTGCTGCTCGGGAGGCTGACTGGCCTCTCCCCCCACACTGTGCTTCCTCTCCCTGTATCTCTCCTTTGATTTCCCACGTGACTCTATCCTGTCTTGCTACAAGCCACCTCAGTTACTGCATTAACCAATGGGAATAAAACTTATTCACGGCACACACAAGGGGCATCCCATAGCAGGAACTTACCAAGAACTGGTTCCTGGGAAGAATAGCTTTCTCAGTGCCTGTACTGAAATGAAAAGAAAGTAAAGAGACTTGTGTAACCTTTCTAAGCAACCCAGTGACTCCTCAGCTTAGGTCAGAGCCACAGGTAGCAAATGATTGGACCTAATTTCATCCAGTGATTGAGCATCGAACGCTTTCAACTAAACACATTGAAGATTTGTAAGACAGGGCAACCCTCGGTCTTCCCCGGGAAGAGAAACCGTCACAGCATCCTTGGTCTTGAAGAGCCTTGGGATGGCGCATGCTCTCAAGAACATGGGCAAACATTGAGCATCTGCTTCCTCTGATGGTTCCTTTGAGAGCAAGGAATCTTTCTGTGTCGTTGCCTCGAGTGATTTTGTGTTCTGCACCCACCTCCTTCTAACGCTGTGCAAAGTTTATTTGCCTGGATTAGGTGCTTAGAATTCCAGTCTGTTACCACAAAGACATGTTCTTGAATCCAATTCCATCTTTCTGGAGTCAGAACTCGATAGATTAGTTTCTTTGGGGGGGGGCAGTGTGGTCTTCTAGTTTTATTTGGTTGCTCTTTGTAAAGACAGGCCTGTTTTTAAGAATTGTGTCTCTTTCAGACTGTCACCCTAGACGTGAGCCTGAAGGCAGCTTTGAGTCCAAGGAGGATTTGGCTTCAGTAGCTTAACATAAGAATTTGGATATTAGACTCACCACCATTTCCCCGTTCTTCATAGGTCATCGGGGAAGCTCACTGTGTCTTTGAGTCCCACTTTTCTCGGGCACAAGGAAGTCTATAGGGTAGAGAGAGAGTTTCGCCTGCCCTCAGCTGGGTTCCTCTCCTTGAGCGTCAAACGAGGGAGCGTTTCCGAGTTGCTCTGTGCTTAGCTCATATTCTCTCCACCTCTCCACCTTTCAATTACTTATTTCTCCGTCCAAGGAGAGAGAGTTTATTGTGGCCTAGAGATCCAAGGTATAGTTAGTTCATCACAGGAGAGAAGGCAAGGCAGCTAGAGTTGGAAGCAGCTTGTCCCACTGTGTGCATAGTTAAGAAGCAGAACACTGAGTGTGCACGCTCAACTAACTTTCTCTCTCTCTCTCTCTCTCTCTCTCTCTCTCTCTCTCTCTCTCTCTCTTTGTTTTTTTACAGACAAGGTTTCTCTGTAGCTTTGGTGCCTGTCCTGGAACTCACTCTTGTAGACCAGACTGGTCTCAAACTCACAGAGATCCACCTGCCCCTGCCTCCCAAGTGCTGGGATTAAAGTTGTGCGCCACCACTGCCTGGCACTAACTTTCTCCTTTGTATACAGCTCAAGATCCCTACCAAGGAGAGATGCCGCCCATAGTGGATGGATATTCCTATGTCAATTAACCTACTCAGAATACTCCCTCCCAGGCATGCTCAGAGCCTCATCCCACCCCCAGGGGAGCAGAGATCTGAATAAGTTGAAATTAAACTGACGATCAGAATTCTACTCCTTGTCAACTTGACACGTGCACATATCCCTTCTTAGGCATGGACTTCGTCTCTTGTCTTCAAAGCCTCATGTTCATCTCAGAATTCAAAAGGCAATCTAACATTGAAAGTCTCCAGTCTTTAACAATGATTAACACTGTTTAAACGTCCAATTTCAGCACTTCGCCTGAGACTAGAAGCAATGCCGTAACAGCGAGCTCTCTGTATAAAGAGCAAGTTACATACTTCGGCGGCGATACAATGGCACAAAGCAATCATTTCTACTCCCAAAGGGAAGAATCAAAAGAATGACTCAGCCAAAACTTAGCACACACACACACAAAAAAACCCCACCAAATTATGTAGCTCCATGTTTAGACTCTGAATTCTAGAAGCCTGTAATACAATCTGATGGTCACCAACACTCTAATACCCCGGAATCTTCTTTGCCACATATGTTTCACAGCTTCATACAATGGCCTCATCCTGAGACCACAGAGCAAGATTCGAACCCCGGAACCTCACGTGTCTGTCATGCCTCCAAAGCCAGTACCATGAAGAGGATATGACCACGTTCCATTGCCAGCTCATGATGGAGACAGCCACCTTGAACCACAAACGGGTCTGCTTCAGTATATTCCAGACCCGGAGAGGCACTTTCCTAGGTAGTTGGTTTTGAAAGTCTGGGAACTTCTTAACCTTAGGGTTTCTCCCCTTAAATGAGAAGTTTGAATTGTCCACCAGACAGAGCCTTCAAGAAGTGGATCACGCATGCGGGACACCTTTCCATTGTCCCAGGGTTCTTCAAGAAAATGCTATCTCTTCAGTGGCGACAGGTCTTGGCACCGCTTCCTTAGCACCTGGCTGATCCTTCTTCTCTTGACAATCCCTCTGCCAAGCAAAGCAGTCTGTAATCTTCCAATTCAGCTTCACTCAGGTTCTCGATAAACGCAACATGAGGGTTTGACCGAAACCTCGCCCCGGTGCTTCCCGGCAGTTTCTCGCAGATGTCCTGGTCCTCTTTGTCACTCCCACGCTCACGAAAGGCAACATTGTTTGGTTGAAACCTGTTGTGTGCTACTGTGACTAGGTCACCTGGGGTCATTTCTCTGGATTCCTAGTTTGTTAATAAAAAAAGAAAACATTTATGGATGGACGCAGAAGAAATTCAAGGGGCAATTTTATCAGAGTAAAAACAGGCAAACGAGAAAACCAAATGAAAACAAAACAAAATAGAAGCAGGTGGACAAACTGGCAATCTTGGCAATCTTGGCAATTACCTCCAGAAAGAGACGGAGGAGAGGAAGAGAGAAAGCTACACTTTCGTGAATTAGCCAAGGAGATGCGCTTCTACATTAATAATAATATTAATGATAATAATGATAATAATAATAGTATCCCCCATGTGTTAATGTGTGCACACAGGCACACGTTTGTGCTTTCTTTCTAATAAAGGGTCTTGTATTTGGCTGGAACTCACAGGTTCAGTGAGAGCTACAATAAGCCTTCTTTGTGTGTCTTCCCTGCACTCAGATTACAAGTGTATGCCACCATATCCAATATTTCCATGTGGGTTCTGAAGATTGTACCTGGGTCCTCATGTTTATAAGGCTGGACATTTAGAACTGAGCGTTCTCCGACCTGAACTCATCCTTTGAAATGCATCATGAATGACCAGCTTTGGCTGATAAGATATGTGCTTGGATATTTCGTCTAAGGGGAACAGTTTGTCAGTGAAAACTTCTTTTGGTTTTGTATCGTGTGTCCAAGGCAAAACTGTGTAATGTAGACATGACTCTAAAGCAATCTCAAAGGCAGTGTTTTATGGCTAGAGTACCTCTGAAAAGCCAGGTCGCACCCACCTCACAATCTTTTAAATAATTGTGTTTCCATGGGGTCTCGATTCTCAGCATAAACATTACTATATATAAACATTGTCCAAACAAAATGAATGAATGAACTACAAAAAAGACAAAGGGATAGGGAAGGACTGAAGGGAAGGAAAAAACGAAGATGGGGAGATAAATGATGGAGGAAGAAGGGAATGAAGGAAAACAGTATTTGAAAGTCAAAAGATATGACATTAATTATACTAAATATTTTAAATTGCAATCAATAAAATGAAATGCACATTAGGAACCTCTCTAATTTTAATGCAGCACTAAATGATCTCAATAGGTTGTATACAGACAAATACAGACATATGTGTGGCAATATATATATATATATATATATATATATATATATATATATATATAAAATAGAGAAGAAAAGGCCATGAATTTGACATGAGTGGGAGCTTTGCCAGACATTTGCTATAGAAGAGAGAATGGTATAAATTATGTAAGTACAGAACTCATGTATGACATTCTCAAAAAATAAATAAAATAATGAAGAATTTAAAATTACATTATTCTCTAATTTTCTCCTCTAAATTTGAATTCTGGACAAAAATCTTTGCCTTCTCCTTAGAATCCATAACAAAATAAATGCAGAACAGTTTTGTGATCTCCTTCATAAGTTAAAAAGTTCAGTGACTTTTTTTACTGGAGAGTTATGAGATTTTTATTCAAAAATATGGCTCTATTTTAATAGACTCTTCAAATTTATTATCAGGGTCTACAATTTGTGCTCTGAAGAAGACACAGTCAAACAAACCCTAATAGCTGTCCTTGAAGAGGTTGGAATTCGGGGACAGAATTTAGTCCCCAATATAAACTGGTCATCAGGAGAAACCCACTTCTGAAATTACAGAGAGGAGGCCCGAGACTCATTCAGTGAGCAGGCTGATCTAGATCACTGAGCCGAGAGACCCAAGAGAACACAGATCCAGAAGCAATTTTGTGGGTGACCTCACACATTATGTTCTCCAGTCTTCCATCTATAACCCTAGACTATTAAATAGATATTACCCACTAGTTTTGCCGTCATCTAAAAAGAAATGTACATCCAAGTAATTTGATTTCTTACAATGAAGTTATTACTAATATAAAATAGTAGCATTGAGCTGTATTTCCTTTAATGACACCCCAGCAGCTCGGCAAATCTAGGTTCAGTTTTGAAAAGCCATATTCACTGGTCCACGACTACACACACAGGCAGGAGATAGACCAAGCTCTTTCACCATGTGGCCCAAACATTCCAAACGATGTTTCCATTATGAGATGACTTTTGCTTTTATTTTGCTGATAGACACTTCCTACTGTGCTTGTCATACGGTAGGTCCATGGCTTAGTCAGGGACAAAGTTATTAAGCACATAAAACACCATCTGGATGGAGCTAATAAACATAAAACGTAACCTTCAGATCCACGGCTGCGGTGGCCAGGCAGTGCTAGGCCAGCCTAGCCTTTTGTTCGTGCTTAGATCTGAGCCTCATTCTAAGCCATCAACGATGTCACTTTGCATGCTTCCCCTTGACTTAAGTGACAGTATTCCACGAGGCAAGTAAGTGCTCTTTGTGCCTCAGATCAGACTGGAATTCGGTGCCTCTGCCTCTGATATAACACTTCTGAACCACTCATCTCCTGGTTTCTTCATAAATATCCTAAAAGTGCAATTGCATGAACTTACAAGGAAGAACTTACAGGATTACCGAGAAGCAATATACAAACTTCCCTTCAGTAAAATGCAAAGAAGTAAACATTAAAACCTGACCAGTTGGAAGTCTCTTGAAATATATCAATCAGCTCAAACTCAAAATTATCATACAAACACTAAAATTCAAGAACAAAATATTGAAATAGAAAAATATATATATATATATATATATTTCTATGTAAGCTCGTGGTAGCATGATTTGCTGACCTTACTATCAGATGTAAGAAAAAGAATTAAATTCCCCAACCCTTCTTTAAGTTGCCCATAATTAGAGAATTTACTATGATTGTTGTGGGATATTTGTGCACTACGTGACAGTGTGTTGCTGTGATTGGTATAATAAAAAGCTGAACGGCCAATAGGTAGGCGGAAGTATGGGCAGGACTTCCAGGCTGAGAGAGGAAGCAGGAAGGAAAACTCTCGGCACATGAGGGAGATACCAGGAGACGTGGAGAGGAAACAGGAAGTGCGAGATGAAAGAGAGACAACTGGTGTGGGAGAATTGTCTGTATTCTGTCAATCATATTTTAATAAAACGCTGATTGGCCAGGCAGGCAGTATAGGCGGGAAAGCCAGACAGGAAGTAGGGGTGGAGCAAAGAGACTGGGAGTATTCTGGGACACAGGAAGCTCCCTCTCCACTCCTGCGCAGACCACCGAAGAGGCAACATGTAAGCTGTCACACTGAGAAAGGTACTGAGCCCATGTGGCTAATGTAGATAAGGATAATGGGGTAACATAAGTTATAAGAGCTGATAAGAAGCCTGACCTAATGGGCCAATCAGTTTATAACCTTATGGAGTCCTGTGTGTGATTTCTCTTTGGGATTTGCCGGTTGTGGGGTACCGGGCGGGACAGAAATCCCAACAAGCCGGCCCCCTCATGCTACAGACAACGCCATGTGGTAGAACCTAAATTAATAAAAAAAAAGTAGCATTAATTTAAGTTATAGGAGAGAGTGGGGCAAGCCTGAGCTAAGACCTAGCCTTCATAATTAATAATAAGTCTCTGTCATTATTTGTGAGCTGATAGCCCAAAGGAAAGTCCGATTCCATAGGATGAGTCATGACTTGTTAAATTGTTGAGCAGGGATAACAGGTCCTTGACGTAGAGTCTACTAAAACACCTTTCCACAGAGGTCAGACAGACCAGCCTGCTTCCACGACGCCTCATTGGGATGCTGCCATTAAATGAAATGTGGCAAGAGCAGCCCCTAAAATGTGACACTTGTGTTGTCTTCGGGATCGGCGGGCTTACTTCTTCAGCAGCTGGACACGTATCTCATAGGCAGTCCTCAGCGGTTAGCCAGTCTCTGAAGCTGCTCAGATAACTGTATCACACAAGGGACCCTTGCTGGCCACCCCGTACCCCGTCACAAGGTCATATACGCTTGTAGGCCATCACAAGCCCAGTGAGCATGCACGGGCAGTATGGGATTTGCAAGCGCAAGCCCTTTCGTTTTGGCTTGCATTGGGTCAACCCGCCATGTCAATTTCAGGCCTCCGTTTTGACTACTGGTCCAGCTTCTTTTTGGTGTTGGCTTGATTTTCTCCTCTTGTATACGCAACAATCCTGTGACTGTTCCATCAGTCTCCTGAATACCGATCTGACTTTGGATCTGCATGGTAGTGTTTACCGGGGACATTGAACGTGTAAGATTTACCCACACCAACAGGAGAGATGTATTATGAGGAAATGACGCACAATTGTAGAGGCTGAGAAATTCCACAGTCAGCCTTCTGCAAACTGCAAGTACAGAGAAGGCAGAGGCTTTGATCCAGCTTAAGCAGGGAGGCTGAGAACAGAGAGAGTTGAGAGCGTAAGCCTAGGCTGCCCCTGAAAATCTGAGTACCAGGAACACAATGCAATGGGTAAGAAATGATGGATGCTTTAGATCAAAAAGAGATTCACTGTTTGTTTGACTCTTGTAGTCTATGTATTGGGTTTCACCCATGAAATCCTTCCCTACAAATCCCCAAACGAATCCCTCCGTCAACAACCTCACAATGACGCCCATAAATAATATTTTGCCAACTCTCTTGGCATCCTTCCTCCCAGTCAAGTTGACCTATAACCAACACTCTTGGCTTCCTAGGGATCCAGTCTATAGCAGATATCTTTGCCAAGGACTGAAACAGCCTGAAGTGCCCACTAGGTAGAGACCTTATTTCTGATCACCAGCTGAAAGATAAAATGCATTCACTCTGCACGCCTGTCCCACGTGCAGGTCAGCACCGGAAGAGTTAAACAGATTTAGCGAGCAGCAATTAGAATCGTTTCTAAAAGAAAAATCATAAAACACTATGAGCCATGCTATGCAAATCACTCCAAAACCAACGGCAATAAGGGCTGTCTACTGCACAGCACCGGTCCACATCCACAGGCCTCTGTGATGCCTCTACCGTGGCGAGATTGCGGTGACAGACACAGGTTTCATTCCCCACTTCTGCGGAGCCACTGCATTTGGAACTGTCCTCCCTTCCTCAGCAAGCGGCATTTCATTAGATCCGAATGGCAACGGTGTCGTAAGGGTTTTGAAGCGAAAATGCAGATCGCGAGTGGGAGCGCTAGGCAAAACGGTGATTAAATTAATTATGAGGTCCTTTTTAAAATTTGCAAAGCCGCATTATGTTAATAGTCCCCGGCAGAATAGGAATCCGGATGTTTCTCTTTCAGATGCTAACAGCATTAAGTAGGAGTGTGTGGAAGTCAAATGCTGGTCGGTATTAATATTTTCCTGACTCTCGTGTGTTCTAGTAACCCTGTCTTCTGTTGATTTGGATCCATGAATACACACATTTGGGTTAGGAACAGCAGAGCTCCCCAGAATTGTACTTTGCCTACTGCGATTCCGATTCTCCCCTCAAGCCTTTGCCCTTCCCGAAGCAGTCCTGGGAACTTGGGGCTATCAGTCATCTCCTTGCGCTTTCTTTAAATCGCAATTGTCTTCCTGCTTGTGCTTAAAGCCATTTTGACGGCTGAGTCCTCCTTTGGCATGACACCCATCTTCTCCAGAGCTGATTTTTCTTCACTGGTCCTTACCCATTCTTCTTTGCTGGCCTTGGAACCCTTGCCAAGGTGCCTCCAATATGGGTAATACTTGATGCGTAATTTGCAAATAATCCCCTGTCTTGTTTTGTGACAGTTTTTCTCCTGCTTCAAAAGCTGGGTCATGGACTGCAAACGAGGTAGTCTCTGTTTTGTTTGCTTTTTTGTTTGTTTGTTTCGCAATGGGATACTCTTATCATTGGGACATGCTTCCTTTACCAGCTGTTTGGGGACACTAGGGAATTTTATTTCCTATCCCAACATCCATCTTGCATTTCCAGGTCCTGTCGCCAGCTCTCTTCTCCCCTCTGTTTTCTCAATACACCGGTCAGGCACCCTTCCAGGTTCCAGAGTCAAAGATTAATAATCATCGTCCATTTCTATCTTCAACAAGGAGTGGGGCTTTCTCTAAAGAGTAGAATCTGATTTACAGACTCTCCTAGCTTTTCTATGCTATCCGTTTAACGAAATGCTGATTATTTACGGTGTGTACTGTTTTCTAGAACCCTGTCTCCCAAGACTTCAGTGTTGGCAGGATTAATTGAATTGCCATTTTAAGGGTCTCCAGAGAAGTGGTGGTCATCGATCAGGGCATGCTACAGGAAAAGGAAACACTGGGTTGGAACCCTGAAAACAGAAGAGTGCAAAGCTTCTTCTGGGAGGAAAGTTCCAGAACATGGGAGCAGTTTCCCGGAGACTGTTAGGCAGTAGCGTCCAAGGCATACTCAGCAGCAGTCAGTGTGGGTAGGAAAACTGAGAGGACCCAGGGTAGGAAGCAGGTTGCCTTCTCGGTACATCTGTTCTTATTTTTAAGCCAGTCCCCAATTCTAATATCTACCTTGTCTCTGTAGTATATCAAATGTATTTAGATGATTCTCTATTCTGTTTTCTATCAGAAACATTGGTCTGGAGAACCTAAAGATTTCCCATGGGCCTCTCTTTGGGAAGTGTAATTGCTTTCTCCATTGTCAGTCCTTTGGATGCTCTCCCATGCTCAGCTAATCCTCAAAGGGTATTCAACTGGATTTGTGGTCAACATTTCCAAGAGTCTGGAGATGTGATTTGTTTCCATGTCACGGCCTGTGTCTGCTCAGAACGAGACTTGAGTGGAGACTACCTACCTAGCCAGTGCATGTTTGTCTTTAAACCTGGCTTTCTTTGTATCTGTACTTCCTTTCCCAAAAGTTTTCTTGCATCTGACAGTTATTTCAAGCAGCGTGGGACATCTTCTGCCTCTCTCTGTACCTAAGCAGCCTTTGGAGTACATGTCTTCATGAGTACAGTTACAGCTGTCTATAAATGTTTCAGGTTTTGATGGTTTCCACTTTTGGACATCTGTAAAAATTAGAGGAGATCAGAAATTCTCTGGGTAACCCTTAAAGTGCCCCTTTCTCAATGAGTTAATAAGTCCTGCTTATTTTTGAAGATCACCGAAAAAACTGTATTGTTCTAATATGTTTACTCAAATGCCCGAAGCTCCTGGTCTGTTTGTCTTTAGTGTTATCAGGAGTGAAAGAGGCTAATTATTCTCTTTCTTATTACCCTGACACATACCTGAGGAACACAGCTCAGTGGAGGTGAATTTATGCGGGCTCACAGTTTCAGGACAGTAGGGCAGGGATCACGTGACAGGACAAACAAGCTCCTCTCGGGCCAGACAGGAAACAGAGTGAAAGATTGCCTAAGATGAGACCCGGATGGAGGGGGGAGGACCTTGGACTTCCCACGGGGCAGGGAACCCTGACTGCTCTTAAGGCTAGAGAGGGAGGGGGAGGTGGGGAGGGGGAGGGAAAAGGGAGGCGGGGAGGAGGTGGAAATTTTTAATAAAATAAATAAAATAATAATAATAATAATAATAATAAAAAGAATGCCCAGACAAAGCATTATGAGTATGTGAAAATCAACTGGTAGTACAGACTTTATAATAAAGAATATTGTTTATTTATGGGAAAAAAAGAATGTCTACGATGTCTGGTTTCATCTCCCCCCCTTTTTTTTGTCCTACCTAGCCCACCCCCATGAGATGGTGATGCCCATATTCTTATAAATTCTCCACAGATACCCATTCACGGACTTGCACAGAAACGGGCTTCACTAGTCTCTTGGCGTCTCTCAATACAATCAAGTTTTTAGCCAAAACTGACCATCGCTCAACCAACTTAAGTCATTAAAACAGACTGTCTGGGCTCCGGCGGACTAGAGAGCTTCCCAGGAAAGGGGTAGCCCCTTCTTTCTTCCAGTCGATCAGAAGAGTGTCCCTCGGAGATGCGGAAAATCCAGCACTCTCGTCACGTTGTGCAAATTTCCCATAAGGCTCAGCGGTTTGTCCGAGTTTTTCCGTTGATTTATCAGTTTCAGCTCTGATTCTCTCAGTTTAAAAAGCTCCAGGTACAAGACTGAGAGGTCAGCAGAGGACCGTGAGGGAGAGTCCGTTCATACTTTGTACGTGGTTTCAATAGGTTTGGTAACAAACTTCTGCCTCACTGGCTTCTAGACTCCATTCCCTCCCCCATTTAGTCTCTGCCTTCATCTCCGCATGGTTTTGTCCCTTTATACAAACCATGTCTAAACTTCTCCTTATATAAGGAACTCAGTCTAGTTAGATTGGAGGCACACCTTACTCCCCAGTAAACTAAACACGTCTACAAAGCACCCAACCTCCAAATAAAAATATATCCTAAAACGCTGGAGGCTAGGGTTCCAATATGTACAACTTGCGAAGACATAGCCCAGCCTCTAGTACAAGGGATTATTTTAAAATGTGAGCCAGCGTCTCTGACTTTTAGCTCCCAGGCATTCTATATGCATTACAGCTGTTAGCCAATGCAGCTGGTGGGTTTGTGTTTATAACTCCTGCTTGTCTTTAGCCTGGGATCTTACCGGCTGCTCTGAAGAGCGTACTCAGTGCGTTTCAAAGTGTGAACCAACTAGTCGACAGGCCTGAAGTTATTTACTTTTTAAAATGCTAATATATCATGGCTCTTTTCCTCTAGACCATTATTGTGTCTGGTTTCCTAACCAGGTCTGTCCTGATACTGAAATATGTATGAATATTATGTATGGATAAGACCCACAGGCTTACTCAATTCAGTGCCGGCTTTGGCAACGACCTCTGGACACTGCTGTCCTTTAATTGTAATGTAAAGTATTTTTATGCTGAAAATTTTTGAAAAGCATTGACAAATGAACCTAGATATTCCCAACCTGTGAATATTTAGTCAAAGTTCATTTATACAGATTTTATTCTGCATATTATATCATAAATAATTTAGAAGAAGGTGAAATTGTAAGATATCCAGGATGGTTTTGTTTATAAAATACAGTTTTTTGCATTTCTCTGGATCAAGATTATAACTATGCATTTCAGTTGTTTGTTTAAAAGAGGTAGAAAGAAAATGAAATTCTACTAGTAATTAATATTTTAGGGTAGAAGATAAAAAAAAGCATTTGGTTGTCAGTTTGAAGTCTGTTCTTGTAGTGTGTTTGGAGATATGAGAAATAAAATAGCCATGCATATATATCACCAGAGCTACTTAAATGCACAAAGTTTTTGCTGTAAAGTTTCAACTTACTTATTTTTGACAAGCTTCTATCTGAGAGCACATCAAACTTGAGCAGGAAATGCTCCTCACTGTCCTTGACCGTGTAAATTTGCTGTGCTTTTCCAGGGTAGACCGCTTATATGAATCTTGCTTGAAGCAAAGATGTAAGTTATTTCTGAATTGCTGCCTTACTTTGCGAAGTGACCTATATTTCTATATTTATGAGGGATGAGTTGTTCGATTGAATAGGTATCAAGCAGCTTTTGTTTACACAGCCACAATAAGTCAAGACTGTTCTTTCTTAAAAGTTAAAATCACAGCCAATCAACCCTCATAATACCTTTCATGAGATAGGTCCTATTTGGCTTCATGTTCCACAGAAGCCTAAGCGTGCCAAGCCTTTGGTAGAAGTTTGGGGTAAGGGAGCTGAAACTCCCCCTTTGTGGTAATGGGTATGTTCACGTATGTCAAGCACTGTGGGTCTACATACAGAGCTGTGCCACGCCCCTAGCATGTTCCTTCCGGTCAGTTTGTTGCAATTCTAGCTCTGGGCTCCACCGCCTTTCCAGCTGCAGAAATGAAATCCGGCCCGTGTAAACAGGATAAAGAACTCACTGAGAGCCAGCGGGCTGTCGCTGGAGACATCCACAAGAGAGGCGAAGGCCAGGAGAGGCCAGGCAGCAAGGATGGCGCCTTAGACATCGAGTGAGGATGAACCACAAGAAAGGCAGCCGCTGAACCAGGCGCCGCAACTCCACCGTGTGATCCGGCCCTCTGAGACTCCGCTGCCACGACAGCTGTGTTATCGTTTCTCTCCTTAAAGATTCAACGCATTGATTGGATAAGTTGAAGCCAAACGAGCATATCCTCACCAAAAGGACAGGACTGACTTCTTAAAACTTCCAGACTGTCCTGTGGAGCCTGTTCTCTCATTCACTCTGGGATTTTCACAAAAAGCAAAGGCATTGATTTCTGGGTTCCTAAGTTTCAACAAATTCTACTAAATCTCAGTCCCCTCACTGTGTAATACCCCTTTGCACCCTACTCCCCTCCCCCCGCCCAGCCCTTTTATTGAAAATACATCGTCCTTACATATAATTTCCATAATGCTTTGAAAGTTTGTACTCCCACCAGCAATGGATCAGTGTTCCTTTATTCCATATCCACCCCAGCATGAGCTGTCCCTTGTTTTATTGACATTCGCCATTCTGAATGGTGTAAGATGAAATCTCAAGTAGTTTTGATTTACTACTTCCCTGATGGAAACATTGAACATTTCTTTAAATGTTTCTCAGTCATTTCAGGTTCTTCTCTTGAGAATTCTCTGATTAGATCTGTACCCCATTTTAATTGGATTATTTTTTCTTGATATATACTGTTTTGAATTCTTTATGCATTTTCGATATTAACCCTTTTCAGAGGTGGTTAAAACCCCTTTCCCATTCTCTTGGCTGCTTTTTTGTCCGGTCGATACCGTCCTTTCCCTTACAGAAGCTTCTCAGTTTCATGAGTTCCTATTTATTATCTTACTCTTAGTACCCGTGCTAACAGCGTGCTGTTCAGAAAGTCTGTTTCTGTGCCCATGAGCACAAGACTATTACCCGGTTTCTCTTCCATAAGGCTCAGGGTGTCTAGGTTTGTGTCGAGGTCTTTGGTCCATTTGAAGTTGAATTTTGCTATGCGCCCTTCTTCTAATGTTTATGGCGCAGAAAGGGCCGTGCAACTCCCTTACATACAATCTACACAGTCACCTGCTATGCTGGAAACAAAAGCGAAATTTCATCAGGTGGTACCCTTAGCTCTAAGACAGGACTATGGGATAGAGTCTCTCAAGTCTTAATGCTGATTCTCCTGTTTATGGTGGTACATGGAGAACTCTTTCTTGCTCATTTCTTAGAATTCGATATTTGGAAACAAGAGCAATGTAAAAAAAAGAGTTAAAATGTCTGTATCAAATTACATGGAGAGGAAAACAGGTGGGTGTCATAGTACATTTCAATATTGGGTCCTGGCAAGGTCCACATTTGCGACATTCCTCCTTTATTCAGTATTTCTTGTTTCTTGCTAGCTTTTCCTCGTGGAAGGGTCTGTAACTTGACGCCACTTCACATACGTTCTTTTAAGTAGAACCAATAACCTCTTGGGTCAAAGCAGTCTCTTTGGCATTATGTTTGTGGCACTGTTTTTAAGCAAAATTTTCCCATATTATTTCTGCAATGCTAATTTCAAGAAGTCCAAATAAAAACATTTACTTTCAGCTCAGTAAAGCCGCTTTTATGATGTCTGCTGGGACCATTACTTCTTGAGGATATAGTCTCTACACAGCAGAGTCCAAAACTACCGAGCAAAGGCACAAGCATTTATTAATCTCTTTTAAGTATGAACCCTGCCATCTTAGCTCCATTTCTTTGTTGCTTGGAGCGAGACAGTAATGTCTATTTACTCTGAATATATAAGACTTCTGATGTTAAACAATGTTTTACATTATAATGTGCCAGTTGGACTGACTGAGCGTTGATCTGACACCCTAATAGGATTTTGAATATCCTTTGCCCTAATCCAGAAGACCATGGGTTTGGAATGTGGGGTAAGAAAGAAACAAAGTGAGTTCACCACACCCATAAGAAGTTCTCCTAATCAGGACTAATGACAGCCTGAACTTATACCTCAAGAACCCACAGACATGGCCAGAAGGAGACGGAATTGATTGGGAGGATGCTCGTAATAGTGTAACCCACATGACGAGAAAGATGAATGAATCAGACAACTGGCTTTCAGAGTGGTTGGTGATGTCATCTATTCTGTGTGGGGGGGGGGAGGCAAACGGAGTAGATGAGTGTTAAGCGGAATGGAGGGGACAGTGAGTGACATCTATGACATGCTGAATTTGAATTTTCTGTGGATCATTTCAGTGAAAATGGCTAATAGATAGCAGAAGATAGAATTCCGAGGCTAGGGAGAGACAGCTAGGCTGGACTAAATCCACATGAGTGCTATTAGGAAAATGCAGGGCTATGTGAGCTGGGAGGAAGTGCAGGGTAGCCTAAGAACCCACCAAAGACACAGCTTAGGCCTGGAGGACAGACCTGGCCCACTGGACCCAGAGGAACAGACACGCGGCGTGGCCTGACTGGATGGACGTGTGTGGGAACCGGGGAGCAAGTTCATTCCAGGAACAGAGCATCAGTGAACCTGGAAGAGAGTCGGTGGAAAATGGCAGCGGGCTGTGCACAGAGAGCCAGGGGTGTACGCCAGGTCTGGATGGGGACAGGGAGCTTGTCTTGATGTCCCGACCCGACGGAGCTCTCAGTACATAGAGGAGAAGGAACACAGAGGAAAGCACCAGGGGATAAAGGGAAATGAGAAATGGCCAACGCATGCCAAGTCAGAGTAGAAAGACAGGGCAGAAAGACATGAGTACTAGTCTTAGAAATGCCCCGCCCTCCACGCTCAGCTGGAATGGTGGGTACCCCACCCCTTACGCTCAGCTGGAATGGAGGACTCCCCTTGATGAGACAAGCGAATGTTGATGATACCGCTTGTCCACACTTCACTGAGAGTGTTTGTGTCGTTTTAATGAACGGCTAATTATTTCCCAAAGGGAAAGCGTCAGTGAGAAGATGAGAAGAAGATACCCTTACCTACAGAGATAAGCGCCACTTTCAGCGTCCTCAACGGAACCCAAAATTAAACAAAAGGGAACCAGAAGATTGTGAAAGGGAACAAGCAAACAGAGAGAGAGAGAAAAGCAAGTCACAGATACTGTATTATAAATTTATACTTAATCTGAAGCTCAAAACTAGGAAGAAAGCAATGAAAAATCAAGAATACGTAGAACAGTTGAAAACCATAATGCTCATGTCTTCTGATGGAAAAAAATGTTTCAAGGTCAATTTCAACACAAGGAAAAATAAATATACAAGCCGGGCGGTGGTGGCACACGTCTTTAATCCAAGCACTCGAAAGGAAGGCAGAGAAAGGCGGAACTCTCTGAGTTCCAGGTCAGCCTGGTTTACAAGAGCTAGTTCCAGGATAGCCTCCGAAGCTACAGAGAAACCCTGTCTCGAAGAAAATCGATCAATCAACAAAGAAATATGTAACACTTGGGAGGCAGATTTTTTGGGAATTTGAGGCCAGCCTGGTCTACATAGGGAGTTTCAGGACAGACTCCAAAGCTACGGAGAAACCCTGTCTGGAAAAGCAAAAACAAAAAAGCAAAAGAAAACAAAAATGTAAAAGTCATTTAAGCAGACAGATCCTTCAATCATTCAAATTGATCGGACATCTAACACAAGTCTAGATACAGATGCTAAGAAGCATGTGTGAAAGAAAAAGCTTTGTATGTTTTTAGATAAATTGGAACAAACACAGACAATACACCTGACACATCCCATATCTCATTTAAGCACAGGATTCAGATTACACAGAAAACTCAGCTGCAGAGATTTTCTGATGACGTGCTTTGCTGTTGACATACATCTTTGCAAACTTAACAGAATGACTTCCTATGTCCATACAACGTGAAACCCCAATAAAATAAGACAGAACTGGTTGGGCGGTAGTGGTTTCTGGCTTTCATCCCAGGACTTGGGTGGCAGAGACAGGCAGATCTCTGTGAGTTCGAGGCCAACGTAGTCTACAAGGCTAGGGCTGTTACACAGAGCAACCCTGACTCGCTAAAACAAAACAAAACAAAACAAACAAACAAACAAAAAAGACAAAACTGAATTAGGGAAACAAACATTTAAAAAATCATCATGCAAATTATAGCCTTGATGATAGAACTATTATTAATAGTTTCAAGATGCCAAATCTAGGAAATGTTATGGAACAATCTTTTCAAGCTTCCACGTATAATAAAAACTGTGCACTGCTCACCTATAAAGAAAGGTTTTGGGTCTTAGCCGAGGAGGCAGGATATATACAACCTTGAGCCCATGAGCTGAGAGGCCTGGCCCATAAACAGGAATTTCCTCTAGATGGTGTCTTTCAAGGAAGACTTTTCAATACAAAACTGTGGCAAATCTTTTCCAAAATTTTCCTTAATGCCTTTTGTTCATATTCCAGAAGTGATGCATGGGGCAGCCACTAAGAAAACTAGGGAAAGCCATTCTTATAGCTGCTACTGCACACCCTGCGCTATGGTCAGGACCCGAGCAGAGCACAGGTTCCGTCTGCTCGATATTAGAAAATCGGTTAGCATTCCCAAGGTCTGTAGTTTCTCAAGAAAGCTCTGGGCTTTTCCTAGGAAGTCAATCTCTTCGAAGCAGAGACCGCACTTCTCTATGAATAGCTTCTGAAAATTCAGGTGCCGAGGGTGGGAGCCTTGGGAATTAACCTAAAAATAAACATAAATTCGTGCAATCTCATTATTTTTAGCCAACAAAATACAACTTAGCGATGGAAGTCTGAGCTAATTTTTAGAACAAGAGAGACCAAATGCCAAGAATTTTTGTGAAGTCGCATTTCTCTGAAAGAATTATCACAGCATGTTTTCCTAATTTTCATGAGCAAGCCCCTGCAAAGAATTCTAAAGCATCCCCTCCAGGTTCTGTTTGACCAAGATCTGACCACTCTTTTCGGATGCTCGTAATATCATCAGTCTTTGCATCAGTCTTTCTTCTAAGACTGCCTGGGCCAAGCTCCTGAAACCCGCATCTATCAGCACGTAGATTTGAAAATGATTCTAGAGATTTTTAGATCTTACTTTTCTTAACTTCCTGTATATATATATATATATATATATATATATATATATATATATATATATATATAAGATATTTGGTTTTATGATTTGACATACAGTTTCTGATGTTTGCTGTCCAAAATAAGCAAAGGGCTTAATATTATACTATGATATGTGTGCAACAATGACTCAATTTCATAGTGTTCAAATCTGCTCTAAATTTGTTTGGATTTGGATGGCTTTTGCATCCTTGTGCAACCTCGAGAGCCTTAGTATTGAAGAGAAAAGCAGAAACTCTTAGAGTATCTTGTTAAACCATGAGCAGGACCAATGTGAAGACAAGTACACCGCTATGACTTAAATAAGTGTAGGCACAAAGCTTTCATTGGAAAGACTATTGTCAAGATGTCCACTGGCCTCAAATTGATCTCGATAAATAATATGACCCTAATTTCTTCGTGAACTCCTCACAGAATGCACCTAAGTTTTCAAAGGAAGAACTGACAGAAATAGTGAGAAAATAATGAGAAGAAGTGATGAAAGGAATTCACGTTGTGAGGGACGAAAGTATTTCAGGTCATCATAGTGGGGAACACAAGGTGCCCACTCAAGAACAATCGATCACTGCAAAGGAACCAGAATTCTGTGTGCCAAATATTCACACAGTCATAAAAACGTGACATGTGGGTGACAACTGCAGGACCCACATGCTTAAGAAAGTTCTGTTAATAATAAACACGTAAGAGGCGTTTGTCATTTGGAAAAGGGCTTAACGACTTCTGGAGTCGAGCTACTCACCAGGCAATGGAAATACAAAGCTGATTTTAGACTGGGAGAATTGGAATTTCAGGTGAGCAGGTACCAAAGGGAGAAGGGAAGGAAGCTAGACAGGATCTATCATTTTGAGGAATTACTGTGCTTGTGGGCGCAAAGGGAAAAAAAGCTTGTGATGCCTTTGGAGGAGGCTCTCATCTACAAGATCTAGAAAGCGAAGGTACCAGTAAGAGCTATGACCCCCCAAATTCAGAGAATGAGATAACCTGGCTCAGGAAATAAACAGACCATTGGAGCTTTGTGAGGGAGAAGAAGTCAGGGCTGAAACAGAAAAGAATTGATCAAGAATTGTACTCAAAGCCAGGTAGCCAGGTCGGGTGGTGCAGGACTTTAATCCCAAGACTTGGGAGGCAGAGGCCAGCGTTGTCTACAAAGTTAGTCCCGGTACAGCCAGAGCTGTTACACAGAGAAACAAGGGAGAGGGAGAGAGAGAGAGAGAGAGAGAGAGAGAGAGAGAGAGAGAGAGAGAGAAGAAGGAGGAGGAGGAGGAGGAGGAGGAGGAGGAGGAGGAGGAGGAAGGGAGGGAGAGAGGGTGGGAGGAAGGAAGGAAGGAAGAATTATACTCAAATATAGACTTCATTTAAAATATAAAATCTGTGGTTGTGAAGCCAAAGGCCGGGCTGATACAACAGGAGCCATGGTTATTGAAACCATGCCAGGCACTTCCACAGTGGCACTATTTTTTTTTTATCCTTTATATTTATTTTAAACCTTTTATTTAAGGATGTTGATGAATAATTGCCTAATTAGCTATCAATTGCTAATTGTTCTATGAATTGATAACTGGGTACAGATTTGATCCCAGTCACACCCCTGAAAGTTCTCTTCTGCCTCTTTTAGTGACCTAACCCCCAGGCGGTCACTGGTCAGTCGTGTCTCGCAGTTCTGCTTAATATAAACAGAGAATAAAGCCCACGTTATTCCCACTCTGACCCCTTTCATTTAAAAACAAACAAACAAACAAAAAAGCGTGCTTTTGAGATTTTGATTTGACTATGTCCTTTCCGTTGCTGGATAGCATTACTTTAACAAATATCCCACAAGCTTCCCGTTATCAAAATCAATCTTGACACTTACTATTGGAGTAACTTTTACTACTATTTCTGATTTATTGATGGCAGAACTGAGGATCCGCCAGCTTCCTTGGCTTGCTGGCTCAAGGTAAGTGGAGCTGGGATTCACCCCAAGTCTGTATAACCCGAAATCCAAGGACAGCATATAAGTCAGAGAGATGGAAAAAACACATCATTTATTTTAAGTGGAAAACTAGGAAGAAATTTCACAGAGATACAACAAACGAGGTCTCAAAAAATTCATTAACAATTTGTCTCTCCTGGAAAATCAATACGAAATGCTGGTCTTAATAGGGTAAGCCTGGGCTTGCTTTGGCCCCTTCCCCGTGCCATCTCCAGGTTTCCAGGGTTTTCAAAGACAATGAGAATTGGGATGGGGTGGGATGGGGATGCGAATTCCACTCTGCACCCCTGGAGCCACGTTCAGAGCTTGAAGAAGATCGAACTTCTGATTTGGATCAGTTCCTGGGGACATTTGCCACAGCCGCATGCCGCCATCGAATGTACAGTGCGGGATGAGAAGGAGGCACACTATAGATAGAAAAAGGACAAACGGCAAGGGAATCTGTTCGCTTCTAAATATAACAGTTCATTTTCGTGTTTATGTAGAGCAGTATCAAAGCTATGCTTTGCCAATACTGGGTCTTATTTCATTCCTAGATTTATATTAGTTCACCCAGCGCCTGACTTTTGAATGTCTCGTCTCTTCACGGGAGCCATTCTGTGCAGATTTAGAAAACCGGGAGGCCAGAATGCTCGCTGCCTTTGGTCCCGCAGCGAGCGCCCCTCCGTTTTTGAACATAATCAAGGCACCCCGCAAGGACCACCACAAGGGAATGTGTTTCACATCACAACACAGATGGCTTGTTTACAGCATTTTCCCCTTCTCGGCGAGATTTTAGGGATGGATTCAAATTTTACTCCTTGCTGCCGTGTGTGGCTTCTACTTCTATTCTCGTCGAAACCCGGTGGTGCCCTTGAAAGATGGCAAGAAACCGGTCTGCTTTGCTTCCTTCTCGTATGAGAAGAGGCACAGGGTTAGAGGGGACCAAGAAGACCGAGGTCTTCTCCCTGCTGTTCCATAACTCCTAAGCAACAACATCCAACATCCTTGAGACCATTCAAGGCTCACTTGATGCAAACGAAGCCACACCTGGAACCTCTCCTCTGAACTTTAGAACTAGCATATTAAGTGATTGTCCCACCTACTAGGTCCTTATGTATAAAGGCGTCAAGCCAGCCTCTCGTTGTTCCCATGATTCCTGGCTTTTACTGTACATCAGAATTCCCTGAGAAGGTATCACCACATTCTGAATGGCTTCTTTCCAGGCCGGAGGCCCGAATACCAGAATTGTCAGTTTCCTCCATGATCTTATTGAGCAGCCTGGGCTGAACCCACTGGTCCAAAATTGACAAGTGTTCCATAGGACGCCCGTAGAGGACTTTATTTGCCTCTTTTTCTCATCTTGCTTCTAAAAGATGTGTTTGCCATTTAAGGTTATAGAAGTGCAGGGATGTGGGAAGGTTTCCATAGCGATGAATATTTATGGAGAGCGCGGCAGCCCTCTTATCAAGCATCCAACAGGTTGGTGAGACTGTTTTGTAACCTTCTGTAAGAACAGGAAATGCATCTAGCTCCTGAAGCGCTTTTCTTCCAGCCTCTCATCTTGAAGGTTATTTAGTAAGCTCTCCTCTCAAAATTAGCAAGCAGCTCGCTGCTCGGTGCTGAAGGTAACACCAAAAAATTTATACTTCTGTTAGACACTCAAAGCCGGGGTAAGCCATCATCCGGCCAGAATGACATCGGGGCTGTTCTTAGCATACAGGGTAGGACATGCGACAGCATGCACAGTGGCCTCTCTTTAAGCATCAGCATTATTCCATCCCAGATGGGACAATAAAACATTTCTACGCATATTGCTAAATACTCTGCTAGGAGCAAAACTACCTTGGGTCGGGAGACATCACCCAAAGAATCATCTTTGTCTTCATATGTAGATGGAAATCTATCAATGTCAATATCTTTTCAGTGCTGATCTACGTCCATGCTGTCATACTCATTTTCCCATTAAATCCCTATTCACAACGCTCTACTATTATAGCTGGTCAAATGTGGCCCGGTGTTATCATAACGACAGTGTTGCCAATCTTCAAACATACTAGAAAAGGTCTGTTGTTGTCATTGAAAAGAGCGAGGTGACAGTAGAGACAAATTCTAAGAAAATGAGGAGCAAGACTCTGGGCCTCATTAGCATCCTCTATATCCGACATCGTGGCCCTTCAGAGTCCTGGGTTCCTTACGCAGACCAAACCAGGCAGGACCGCAGGAAGTTCTTTTGACTCTCTACTTCCATGGCATGCCCCCTTCATCACCTGAAAACCCTGCTCCTTCTGCACGCATGGGAACGATACTACACAGAACAGGTCGGCAAGACGAAAGTGCTGCTCTGATTTTTCTTCTTTGACTCGGATGTTCTGTCTTGTGAACCGACGTCTTGTATTCTTCTTAAGGCTGTAATGGAGTGTGATTTGACCGGAAAATTGGGATCCAGTAGGATTACTTGAACCTTTACATTTTTTTCACCAGCATCAATTAGTTTATACTGATTGTCTATACTAACAGTCTGTACTAAATTAGTCTATACTAATTCCAACGAGTGTTGGAAATATATTAATCTTATGATGCAATATAGTAATATATAATAATAATAATGTAATCTATAAATAAAATAGGTTGAAGGAAAGAAAAAGATTAAAATTTCAGAATGATGGGAAAGGTACATGAATTAGAGTAGACTTCATTCTGTGCTCCTGGAGATTAAGTAGGTATTACCCTACTGTAAAAGAAGATTCCATTAAAGAGATATGAACACATATTACATTTTGCATATCATTAATATTGAAGTTCAGTAAAGAATGTTTTAAGAGCTGGGGAGAGAAGGACCCTTCACAGAAGATCTAGGAACTAACATGCTTTTTATAGGGAAATTAAAGTTTAAACAAGTATATAAGGAAAATATGGAAAAAATTCCAATGGCCACAAAAGAACAGATAATGTCCATAGGAAATGCTCAAGAGAGAAGCAAGCTGAATGATTAAGAGTAATCTTTTGTAAGATCAAATGCTTGTAGATCGTACTGAGGTGGGAAGAGAACAGTTGGCTGACTGCACTAAGTTCAAAATGTACGATGGGGGGCTGCAGAGATGACATCCCAGTCAACAAAGAGCTTGCCACACAAGTATAGGAATTAGAGTTATGGTCCCCAGAACCCACATGAAAAATCCAGCCATGGGGTTGTGCATATATAACCTCAGTGCTGTGGAGGGCAGACAGACAGATACATTCCTGCGGCTCATTGTCCAGGCATCCTAGCATCCTTGGTGAACTCCAGGACACTGAAATATCAATGACATCCAGAGCTGTCCTCTGGACTCCACATGTATGTGAACACAAGTACACATGTGTCCTCCTCATGAATCCCGCACATATGAGCATATATATATATATATATATATATATATATATATATATATATATACCTGCACACAAAAAAATGTACCATGGAACTAAATGCATAATAGTATCAGGAGAGTAGCATTGCTAGGTGTGTGTTTTCATATCATGAGGGAGGGCAGGAACTGTGTGTGCATGTGCAGACTCATTAAAGACTCTGTCCTTCTGACTTGAATGACATAGATTCAGTGTGTGCGTCTACCCTCTTTAGAGTTAGGAAGAAAGCATCTCAGACTCAGACTGCCTAGTAAGAGTCCAACCTTGTATAAAAACAAGATAATATAATGAAGACCACATTTAATATTGTACACACTAGCCATTTATAAATCCACACTTGTTCCTGGGTTCTAATGGCTCACTTGAGGAAGTGGGCGAGAAGGCACAGTGTTGGCATAGACCCTGGGAATCAAGTAAAAGCAGACTTGTTTATTCAACAATGGGGAGAGCCTTCTGTACCCTGCTCCAACACTCAGGCTGGGTTTAGATCCATTGACTTGTGAGCTCGACCTTAATTGGCTAGGCATGATCAAGACCTCTGACAGCGGTTTTGGCTAGGCCCTCAGGCTGACTCCAAGTTGGCTCATCGCTCGGCCTTGTAGATCTTTTCTTCCTACACACACCAAAATAAGTTTGGAGTGGCCCAGGAAGTATGACTGTGTCTGTATACCCTAGAAGGAACACAAGACTGTTTCTGGATATTTATATGATAAGTGATGAGCATATTTATTTTCATGTTTTATACATATGTCATAGCCCAATACAGAAATTTTATGGTTAATTAGTCATATAATCTATACCAATGATAATGGGACACATAATTTTCACCAAATACTATGCTAAACTAACAAATGTTACAAAGATCATCCCATCAAATTTTTAGTTATGTTATATAAGTGAGGCAAGAAAAACTAACTATATCTCAACTAAAGTCAGCTATTAGGGGCACAGTTAAACCTTAACTCAAGAGTTCACATTCAACACCATAGGGGTGTTCCCTTCCAGCAATAGCAAGATGGCCATTTGAGAGGATGTGGTGGCAGCTCATGAGCCCATGTAGGTCTCCTGTTGCAGAGAGGTCTCTTGTTGGTTCCCGACCACCCGGCTAGCTTAGACCCGAAATAATCACAGAGAAACTGTATTAATTAAATAGCTGCTTGCCCCATTAGATTTAGCTTCTTATTGGCTAACTCTTACATTAGTTTAACCCATTTCTATTAATCTGTGTATCACCAGACTGTGACTTACCAGATAAAGTTACCAGCTCCTATCTCCAGTGGTGGCTTTATGACTTCTTTCTGACTCTGCCTTTCTTCTCCCATGCTACAGGCCAAGCCAGCTTCTTTATTTAATCAATAAAAGCAACACATAGACAGAAGGACCTCCCATCCCGGTTCTCCTACAATTCTTTTGCTCTCATTACACCGCATTTATGCCAACTATAACTTTCTCTAAACCCAAAGTGAGTGCTAACTTTGCTTTATTTTCACGGTAAGGGCCAGTGGCTTTGCCATCATACCTGAGACAAGTACAACACAGAGCTTAACCATAGAATCCTCGCCTTCATCTACGTCAAGACTAGTATGGACTTTTGAAGTTTTCTTTATTTTCCTGATAGGTTAAAGGACACAGGTAACTGTGACTCTCCTACGTGGTGATGTTCTAACAGAATGCTGGGTAACTGAACTCCTTCTTACTCTCACACCGGCCATGTATTAGTCCAAGTTTACAATTCCTAAATTTCGAGAGTAGAATTTAGCATATAACTAACTCAAAACCAATGATAAATCTGAATGCTATATATTTACTTTCAGACATCACATTTTAAGGGAAAGTACACTATTTTTTTTTTATTTTACAAAAATAACCTGAATGTTTTACATTTCACTTCCAGTGTTTTCTTGAAGTGAAATCTGACTCATGTTTCCCATGGAGTAAGATTTCTAGGACAATCTTTATTTAAACAATTGCAACACTCTGTCATCAGAAAGACGATCTTCAGCATAATACAGAAGCAGCGAGAATTGAAAATCCAGTTCAAATCATTCACTGCATATAACAGGGGCATAAAGAACTTTGAAGACCACATGTTTTATTCTCTGTGGCATTTTATCAAGTGATAACTAATAAATGATAACACTTATAAAAATAAGTGTCAGGATGATAGAAAAGCCCTTTATCACTATAATACTTATATATATTATTATATATAATACATTATATATAATATATATAATTACAGCACAGTAATCTGTTAATTTGGATACACAATACTGTCTCAAAATATAGTTAAAATGATCATAAATCATGTTTAAAGCCAATATATACCTGTGTCTCTATGTCTCTATATATTTATGCTAAGTGATTTTCAGAATGGATTGGGTCTCTTTTTGACTTATCAACCTCTTTATACATTTGTCTGTAGGGATGGGGGTGTAGATATTCATACACCGGAACACATGTGGCCATCAGAGGTCAACTTTGTTGAGTTGACTCTCTCCTTCCACCACGCATATCCTATGTAGTGACCTTGGGCCATGAGTTTTGTCAGTAAGCACTCATGAGCCACCTCACGGGTCTTCAGGAAGGATTTTTAAAAGTTTAATAGTGCACTTATTTTTATTATATTTGTTTATGGAAGAAGGTCACACATACGCAGCAAAGGGGTGTGTGGAGGTTGGACGACAGCCAGCTGGAGTCGGCTCTGTGCCTCCACCATGTGGGGTCCAGTTATAATGTAGGTAGGCTCCACAGCAAGAGCCTTTACCCACAAACTGTCTCCAAAGCTTACTAAGTTAAAGAAAGGATGAAGAATTCATAGGCTTACAATTCTGATTACTTACCTCTGCTTTGATACAAAACACCCAGAAATTATTTTTATTACTTGATTTTCTAAAATATTCATTGATGTCCTATGGCAAAGCAGAAGTCAGGACACTCAGCAGGTGGAGTGGTGTGGGCTTTAAATATTCTCATAAATAAAGAACTCTAGCCAGAAGTTTTTCTTTCCGGTCTGCAGCAGGGCCAGTTTCTCTCCTGCCTGCAGGTCCCCAATTAGAAAATAATAATTTAAAGGCTTAATGCTAATTATAACTGCTTGACTGAGGGCTCAGGCTCTTACTGGCTAGCTCTTACATTTAAATCAACCCATTTCTATTAATCTGTGGATCGCTATGTGACTTCTTGGCGTTACCTGCTCCAGAGGCTCACTGGCTTCTCTCTCACCCACCCTTCTTCACTTGTGTCTCTGCTTAGATGGTCCACCTAGCTATAACTGCCCTGCCATAGGCCCAAACAGCTTTATTCATCAAACAAAAAAAAAACAACACATTTTTTTGCAGTGGACATAAAGGCATCCCATGCCAAATGATAGCTCTGTTGTCCTTCCTCTTTCTTATACTTGTGGTTGTACACTCAACCTTTAGTAGCTGAGTCATCTCTCCAGCCTGACTTCCCTTTTTCTCTAAAGATCATGTTTTGTTGTGTAGCCCTGGCTTACCTAGAATGTGCTATGTAGCCCAGGCTGGGGCTGCTATTTCCTAATTCTTGGGCAAGCCTCCTGTCTGTGGCTTTGGAATGTTGAGATTATAGGCCTGTTCACCATACCAAACTTTGTCAACTTTTGAAATCTACTTTACTGTGCTTCTTTGATTTTGACTGAATGAAAACTAGGTAACTAAATAAATAATAAATTGGAACAGAAGCAGGCAGAGACTCTCTGTTGTCATGTTTCATATTTAAGGAAATGACCTGAGCCATTAAGGATGTAGCTAAAACAAGTTGTTGGTATACACACACACACATACACACACACACACACACACACACACACACACACACACAAGCACATGTATTTACAAAATGTTTATTCCTTCAAAGAAAACTTTTAACTGATTATAATCCCTCCATGAATCCTTAAAGTAGCTTTATTTTTAAATTAAATTTAAGGTGAGAGTACAAAATAATTGTTTTCATTGTAGCACACACATGTACACACATACATATATGCACACACACGTTCACACATGCACCCATACACACATTCACACACACGTGTGCACACACCCACCCATATATGCATGCACACATGCGCGCACACACATTCATCTTTTAATTCATTGCTCCTCCATCTCCACGAGCTCGCTGCTCTGCTTTTGTAAATCATAATATCTGGCTGACCCCTCCTTTCCTAACTCTTTTAGCACATCTTCCTCACCTTGCATGATTCTCTTTATACTTTGTTCTTTCTTGCTCTCTCTCTCTCTCTCTCTCTCTCTCTCTCTCTCTCTCTCTCTCTCCCTCTCTCTCTCTCTCTCACACACACACACACACACATTTTTAAACCAGGTTCCACACACAAGAGAAAACTTTCTGTATTTGTCAGAGTCTGGTTTATTTCATTAAATGTAATTTCTAATTCCATCTACCTTCCAGCAAATGTAACTATTTAGTTTTCACGGATAGATTCACATCCAATTCCATTTTGCAACACATTTTCCTCATCCATTCACCTGTTTATGAACATCTGAGCCCTTTCTGGGGCCATTGTGGATGGCGTATTAAACAGCCTGGATGTGCGAGTATCTCTGTGAAGCTTTAACCTCATCCTGGGTATGCATCCAAGAGAGGTATAGCTCCGTAGGTGATAGTATTTTTTTGTGGCGAACCTTTGCATTTGATGTGGGAGTCCCCTCTGTGTGCTGTGATTACCATTAATGAATAAAGAAACTGCCTTGGCCTGTTGATAGGGCAGAACTTAGGTAGGCAGGAAAGATGAAGCTGAATGCTGGGAGAAGGAAGGGCAGAGTCAGGGAGATGCCATGGATCCATCACCAGAGTAAGACATGCGGAAACCTTGCCGGTAAGCCACTGTCACGTGGCTATACACAGATAATTGGAGATGGGTTAAATTAATATGTAAGAGTTAGCCAATAAGAAGTTAGAGCTAATGGGCCCTAATTCAAGCAGTAATTTAAATAATATGGTTTCTGTGTCATCATTTCAGTTCTGCATGGCTGGGACGAACAAGTGGCTCCTTGCAACACGCATTGATTTCCAGAGTGGCTGCCCAGGCTTACAGTCTCACCAGCCTGTGGATCAGGGTTCATTTGGCCAAACCATGCAGACTTTTGTTGTCCTCTTCTCCTGGTAGTCTTCCTACCAGAGGGGAAGACAATCTCAAAGCAGCCTGAGTTTGCATTGCCGCAATGGCTAAGAATGTTCACCCCCTTTCCAAGTGTTTGTTGGCCATCTGCACTTCTCCCTTTGAGAACTGTCTACTCAATTTGTCAGCTCACGTAACTACTAGATAATTTGTGAGGTTTGGGTTTTGTTTTTTGGGAGTTTAATTTTTGTAGGCCTGCCTATACCCTATATATTAGCCCTCTGCCGTACACGTAGTTGGTAAAGGTACTTTCTAACTTGGCAGGCTGTCTCTTCACTCCGGCAAATGTTTCCTCCTGACTCTTCTCCATAATGCTAGGTTTACAGATGTTTGCCGCCATGCCGGGGATGAGACACAGGGCGTACTAGACAAGCCACCTACCAGCTGAGCTGCAATCCCAGCTTGGTCTGCATCTGTCTGCATCAGGGAAACTGGTTTAGAGTTCTGCTCTTTACTGCGCCCTGCTCTAATTGTTGGTATAAGGGCAATTCTAGCTTTGTATCTTGAGATTGGAAGCGCCTCCTTCCAAACTGCACACGGCCCTTTGAGAAGGCCTGGTTTTTGGCTCTTCTTTACATGTTTGGTGAAGGTTGTTAATGAATCCATTTTGTTTTGGACCTTTCTTTGCTCAGAGGGTTCTGAACTGCTTCCGTCACACTGATTTCAATGCAGCTGCATAAATATTTTTATCCCTTTCATCTTGCTAAATCATATTTGCCCAGGAATTTGTCTATTTCTTTCACATTTCCAAATTTCCATAATATGGGTTTTCAAATATTCATAGTAATTCTTTATATTCATTATAATCTGTAGTAACTTCCCCCTTTCCATGTCTAATTTTGTTAATTTATCTCTCTTTCTTTTGTTTAGTTTGGTTAGGGGCTTTTCAGTCTTTTTTCTGTTTTCCAAAGAACCCAATCTTCATTTGATGGCGTTCTTTATGTAGTCTCTAGTTTATTATTCTCTGACCTTATCTTTACTATTCTTGCCACTTGGGGCCTCAAGGTCTGGAATTCTCCTTGTTTTCTAAGACCTTGAGATGTATCATTAGGTTATTTATTGAGACTTTTCTGATTTTTTTAAAAAATATATAACCATGGTTAGTTGTAAACTTAAAACTTCAAACTGTCTTAGTCATGTCCCAAAGAATGGTCAGTTGTGCTTTCAAAACTTGAAAGTGATATTCGGTGCTCTCTGAATATTCTTATTAGATTCACAACATGGTGTATTGATTTATTTGTTATTCATTACAAAGATGTTTGCACAGTTGTAATGGTGACATTATATCTAAAAATCAAGTTTTAAAAAACACTACACATGCTTACTTCCTGCTACCCGCTGCAATTTTAACTCTGTAACAATATATACTCCCCTAAAATTTTAAAAGTTGGTTATGACTAATATAGTTGCTTTTACAATATTTCAGTTAGTGTGTGTGCACTTAAAAATAGTGAAATATGGGCCACATCTCACATCTAATGCAGTATGTTTGGATTTAACTTATAATTATTTTGAGAAAAGACACTTTCAGTCTACTTTAAATCCCCTTTATGAGGAAATAGAAATTTTTCCCTTATTAGGTAAGAGCGCTGAGAATAATGGGCTGTAACACAGTCTCACCCTCCTGGCTAATGTCAGGACTCATTCTCACCATTTGCTCTAAATTCTGTGCGAGTCTAACTCCTGAACGGAATGGAAATAACCAGCCTTAAAATCAAGGGCAGTTTCCCTTTCTTTGCTTAAGTTTTGATATGAGACAAATTCTCAAGTTTAGTGGCTTGTGTTCTAATGGCAGATCAACATGAAATGACCTGAACTTGATTCTCCGTTACTTGGTCTTGGAGAACCATTTGTCAGTGTTTGCATTTGTGCAATCAAACCTCTTAGACTTTTGTCATTTTGCTATGAGGATCTTACAACCATGAATCAAGAAATTCAGAGAAGAGGAAGAAGACTGCTCCCGTTGCATTAGGGACACCATCAGAGAAGAACTCGGGTAAAATCAAAAGCAGACACAAAGCTACTGGTTTTCATTTGGAAGATAAGCCTATTCCGCAGAACACCATCGTTTGAGTGGCTCTTGCAGGATCTATCCATTTGTAACTGTGGCAATTAGCAGTTTCCATTTCCTGTTTGTACACTGTGAGGAATATGGGGATGGTAGTGATGATTACTTATTCAAGTTATATCTGCTTTGAAGCTGTCCTTAAGTCTCTACCGTATACCGTGTTCCTTGTAAAGGGAAAACCAAAATTACTTTATTAAGTGACCCTTAAAAGTTTCCCCAGATCCCCATTTGGTGCGCGTTTCCCATAATCTATTCTCGGATGATAGCGCAGCGGGGGAAAGCACATGGTTCTAATAGATGTTCAGACCAGACGCTACTTGTCTCCTGCATCTCCTATTCCTGAGTGGCTGGCAGAAGAGCCCCGGAGAAGATGGGGAAGTCATTAGCTAGGGACGGCATACACTCTGCTCTCCTCACCAGTTTACAAAAGCCAAGAGTCGCAGACGGCCGCCCCTCCGATTCTGTCATGTTGAATTTCTGGACAATGTTAACAGCCTCCGACTGGTTGCATACACACACACACACACACACACACACACACACACACACACAGACACACACACACGGAGCAGGAGGGAAAGAGGCACACCTGAGATCAAATCCCAGATGGAAAACAGAAGGGCTCAGGGCCAGCTGAGCGCTTATCCGTATGTGTGTGTACTGTCTGCAGCACAGAACACACAAAACGTCGGCGAGGAGCTGGTCTTGCCTGTTCACCCGAATCTAAAGGCTTCTTCCAGGGATGACCCTTTCCCAGGGCTCAGTCTGCATCAGGGTTACAGCCCATGTTTGTGGAGCAAATTAACACAAGTAGAGTCATCTCCTCAGGGCATCTTTTAACACCATTTTTCAAAATGGATCAGACAGTTTTACTTTGAGCAAAGCCTATCTGAAATGCTGCCGTGGGTAGGCACCTTTCCCTCATTGAACATAGTCATGGTTTTGTTATTCAGATACTAGTATCACCCTTATTTCAGTGAGCACTCCACAAACGCCCTTAGTGCAGAGAGTGTGTTCCATTTAACACACGAAAACATAGCAGGGGAATTGTTTTTCAACAGTGACTCTTCAAAAACAACTTGTAAGAAGATGTCTTTACCACCAACCATCATAGGATGGAATGACAAGATTTGATAACCAAGTATTGGATCCGTGGATGAATATAAACAATCTTTCTTTCAGCTCTTGAATGCTACAGAAACCCTTGAGCATGAAATGAAACGTTTTACACATGGGCAATTATAAAAAGAGACAAAAATATGGTGCAAACTTGAAAACCTTCTCTTTCTACATAGAGAAAGACAGCATTGCCCTTTACGGGCCGCTTGGGAAGACTCGTTAATGAGAAGTTTGGTTTGGAGGATAAATACTGTATGTTATGGTTTTAATCCCTAAAATCTGTTTTTACTAATTGATAATTGCTGGCAAGTAGAAACTTCTAGTGATAAACACAGTTACGATGCTCCTGGATTCAGTTGCAATAAAAATCTGGTTCTTAAAACAATTTTCTATCAATATAAGCTAGAAAAAAAACAATCAAAGTCATGGCCATGGCCTTTCTACCAATTGTGCATATAATTCCAATGTTGAAAATTATAACTGGAAGGGAATGCATGTGCATGGTGCAGTGGATGGGTGCACAGCTGTGTGCCAGTGAGAGAGTACATATGTGAGTGTGTACGCACTCAGAGGCATCAGGTATTTTTCTATGTGTGGTTCATGTGTGTCCACACACATGTGTGTGCTTGTGAGCATGTGCGTGCCTGCATGCATGTGTGCATGCCAGAAGTTGGCATCAGATTTCTTCTGACCTCAGTCTCTATAGACGGAGACTGCTTGTTCATTTCCTGGCCATTCAGGCCCGAATAATGACACAGAAACTATATTAATTACAGTACCGTTTGATCAATGACTCAACATATTCCTGGCTAACTCTTATATTTTAAATTAACACATTTCTATTAATCTATGTATTGCCACAAGGCTGTGGCCTACTGTTAAGGTTCCATCTGGCATCTGTCTCCTTCCACAACTACGTGGCATCTCTCTGACTCTGCCTAGTCCTTTCTATATCTTTATTCTGGTTTCCCACCTGACTTTATGATGCTAAGCCATTGGCCAAAATAGCTTTATTCATGAACCAATAAAAGCAACACATATACAGAAGGACTTCCCACATCATCTCCCCTTTTCTGTCAAATTAAAAAGCAAGGTTTTAATTTTAACATACTAAAATTACATATACAAAACAAGTATCAAACAAGAATTATAGTTACAATATATAGTCTAATTATATCTGGCAAAAATTTAAAAATTCTATCTTTTATATAATGTAAAGGATAAAAGATAAGACAGTAAAGAAGAGCACCTTGTGATGAAAAGTGCAAAAGATAGACATGTAGGGCTATCATTTTGAAAAGACCATCAGCATCTCCTGAAAGAGACAGGAATAAAAGTGAAGCATGAGAAAAATGCTACCCGGGTAGCTAGGGTTGTAAAGTGTGAGAAGGTTTCCAGTGAAATTATCGGTCACTGCACCCAGCTTTGGGAAATGTCCTCCCATTTCCCTCAGCCCCGGTAACTCTCCAGGTGATATCGTCAGTCCTGTCACACCTCAACACTGTGTCTTTATCTGGTTATTGTTATGTCCTCTGATGATTCTCTACCTGATCTAAGATTGACAGGTGAAGTCTCTTGTTGGTAGAAGAAATATCATTAGAATTATTTACACAAGTGTGCTCTCTGAAAAGTTCAAGACCATGCTGGATCACTGAGACCAGTGTTTGTCAACTGTGGGGGTGAGACCCCATGGGGAGTCAAAGCTGCCTTTCACAAGGGTTGCAGATCAGACATCCTGCATATCATAATAGTAAAAAGTTACAGTTATGAAACAACAACGAAAATAGTTTCAAGGTTGGGGTCACCCAACATGAGGAACTGTAGTAAAGGTCTGCAGCATTAGAAAGGTTGAGACCCACTGATTTAGGTGAATGGTTCTCAAGGTGGTGCAAGTTGGTAGCATCTGCAATGTTGGACAACACTTCTCGTTCCTCACCCTCTTCCCACTGAAAAAGCACAGACCCAGTGAAGTGTGCCCCGAATAGTCATGCATTTCAGTCCAAATGAGTACAGTACAAAGGGGGAGATCTCAACACTTATTAATTATACATCTTTGACTATTCTAATATCAAGACTACTTTTATCTTAATTTTGCTCTTTACATTGTCCTTTCGTTTGGTTTATAGCTTGTGATTCTTCCCTGTTGGGCTCCCCTACCTTTAAAAACTTCCTTCCTATCCACCTTTTCTGCAAACTCCCCTCCTCTTACCACCTCCTTTCTTTTTCTTCTTGTAGGTATTGTTCCTAGTGATCCAGCTCACCCATTCAGTAATGCATATTTTTTTAAAATGTGTGATATAAATGTTTTATTATCATTCCTTAAGTTCTATCGGCATATATTATCTGGGCCTAAACAACTTTTTATTAGTCTTCAAAACTATATTTAGCTTGCCGTATTTATCATTGTCATATATGCTATATGTGCATGTATGAGTGTGTATGTGTGTGTATGTATGTGTGCATGTTTGAGTGTGTGTGTGTGTGTGTGTGTGTGTGTGCGTGTGTGTGTTTGTATGCATTTACCTACACACTTGCCTCTGTATATACATGGGGAGGTCAGAGATCAATGTCCGGTCTCTTCCTCTATAACTTTCCATTTTATTTCGTTGGCAGGACCACTCCCTGAACTCAGAGCTCGCTACCAGCTGAGCTGCCTATGGCTCCCCCAGTCTCTCCTTCCCCCACCTTGGGATGGCATGGGTGGAGGAGTCTAGCTCTACCTACTAAGTCATCTCTCCAGACAATCTAAAGTGTCAATATGTTTATATTTAAATTGATAAAATTAACCATTTTAATTGAGGCAGAACTATCGAGGGGTTGATAATTATGATTTGAAAATAATTTTTGTGTTACTTTTTTCTAAACTTAATACAAATCTTTGCCAGGTTTATTTCTAAAATTTTAGAGTTTTTTTAAATGTTCTGCCTGATTATTAAATATATATTCAATTTACTCCCAGCAGCTTTAACTTTTGGTATCTACTGTCGTAGAGTTTGTAAAGTAAAAGCGTTGTAAGAGCCTTGTTTAATTCATTTCTTGGTTCCAATAATGAGTGCAGAGGGCTGATTAGATTTCATTAGGCGACTTTAAGCTTCGAAGTCAATGTAAAACATGATGCCAAATCCAGTGGACATCCGTAAACTGTTCCTTATCTGCCACACACATGTTTTTATTATTATCGTTGTTTGAAAAGATGGAATTTTAGATGTATAAAGTTGACTGATCAACCGAGGGTCCGTAATAATTCGCTCAAGTTTTGATAAATGTTGTGTCAAATGCATTGCTGGAATTGTAATGTATTTCATGTACTCTTCCTCTTTTGTCTCCATCCTACAGACGAGCCCCCTTGCCAGACTTTCCCGACAATTGTTTCCACAGAACTTTTTTTTACTTTTCCTTCCTTTGCAGATTACTGAAGCACTTAATTATCTTTCTTTGATCTAGTTTTTAGTACTGAAGCGACAAATTCCCCCAAAGAAGAGGATAGCAGTGTACCAAGAACTTCACGAGAATAATACAGTTTCTGAGACACTAGAATAAGGCAGCATTGGCACTCAGAAAAGAGGATGTGCAGGTCCAATGTACCACCGTGGTGCTCACGCAGAATGTGGGTGCCTCCTCTTCCCACTGCATTAGTATTAGTCTTACCGGGCACATTACCCTCACCGCTAAGCTGGGAGCTCGCAGGACCAGGACCATAGCTATTAAAGTTTGTTGAATCGACAAATGTAATCAAACCTCTCACACACAATGGGCAGGAGAAGCTCTTGGGGATGTCGGCTCCATCACCGAGGAGCCAGTGATGCTCCTTGAGGAGGTTGGCTTGGCCTCCAGGACAATCTAATTGAGATTTTGGAGCTATTATCTGTACCCAGGCATTAGTTAAGGGCAGCCTCAGTGCAGGGAGGAATTGAATTTCTCGTTCTCATGTATATTCAATTCCTTGAGAATTTTTTTTTCCATAGAGGTTATCTTTGCAATGGCTTTTAAATCAAATAAGAATCCCTGACACAGGCTTTCACAGGTTCACTCATCTTTGAAAAGTCCTGCCCTGATGCATTCTGTGTACATTTCTATATACGATTATTCCAGATCTTCTTGTTAATTGCATCTACCCAATTCTAAATCAAAATTCGGTCCTTATGCAGTGCCCAGCTCTGGCCTTAAACTATAGTGATTTGAGACTGAGACAAAATGTCCAGAATTATTACTGCTTCAAAAAGTTGAGTCTCTGACTTCTCATCTAGGTGTTTGTGTTCTCTATAAAGTAGGAATAAAAAACACCCCGTATTGGGGTCTATTTGTATATCAAACTAAAGATTTAACGACTTGATTCCCATGTCTCAGAATACAATCAAAGGTTCAGAAATATCACTATTACCCTGCTGTGGCTCGGGAATGACCAAATGTGAATGATTTCAATGCTCTTGCTCATTCAGAGAGAGGCGAGACATGCTTTCTCCTGGTCAGCTCCTTGGTTAAAAATCTCTCCTTACCTTTCCTCTTTACTTCCATGGAACCGGGGCCAAGTTCACTCCTGTGTCTGACACGCGAAAGGTTCAAGTTCCTTTCCTTTCCTTCATTCTCTCCGGTAATGATCCTTCTCTCGGCTGCAACAGCCTAAATAACATCTGCTACAATTTCATTGACAATACAAAGGATCTAGGATTCTCTTTAAACGTTGCTTCTTTTCTCCTCTCCCAGCTACCCTGCTCAAACTTACAGGATTTTTGACTCATACCCTGAAGAAATTTACAAGTTTTCGGAGATGTTTCATTCATTAAGTGACTTATATTTTGCTTTAAAATTTCATTACTCATGTGTTTTCTCTGCTGGGCATGGATATCTGTTATTAACCATGCGTGAAATTCCATCCCAATCAATTATTCTTTATGTTTTATCATTAAAGTTCTGTTTCCCTTTTACCAAATCATTTCTTCAGCTCAATACAACTTCAGAGGGTGCAATGCTGCAACCACACTCGGGGCATCACGCTGCAACCTCACTCCTGAGCATCATGCTGCATCCTCACTCCCGAGCATCATGCTGCATCCTCACTCCCGAGCAACAAAGAAAGCATATCTGGGACCCATCAGCACATCTGCCCTTCAGACACTGCCACTTCTTCCCCCCTCCTCAAAGCCAGGTACTTTCCTGACCTCTGACGCCATAGGTCAATTTGGCTATTCTATTCTCCATGTAGATGGATACATGCAATGTGTGGTCTTGTATCTGGAGCCCTTCATTCAATTTCCCATAGCATAAAGACATTTTCAAAAATTGCCTAGCCGGGCAGTGGTGGGGCATGCCTTTAATCCCAGCACTCAGGAGGCAGAGGCAGGCAGATCTCAGTGAGTTCGAGTCCAGCCTGCTCTACAAAGTGAATTACAGGACAACCAAGGCTACACAGAGAAAACCTGACTCAGCACCTCCCCCAAATTTGCCTCTATATTTATTGTAATATTTATTTTCTTTCAATTAGTGATTTTTTTTGTGAATGGTACTATCTCCCTCTCTACCCCATCAATCTATCTATCTATCTATCTATCTATCTATCTATCTATCTGTCTGTCTGTCTGTCTGTCTGTCTGTCTATCTATCTCTCTGTCACACATTCATACTGCCTCTCTTTCTCTCTCTCTCTCTGTGTCTCACTCTTCTGTGTTGACACATTGACTTATTTGGGTCTACATTTAGGATTAGGGTCATTGCCCCAAAGGACTGGCTAGCTATTAATTACTAAAGATTTTTCCAGATTGTTTCTCACTTTAATCAATAATACATAAAATTTGTCATTTTCTTGTCACTAATCTGTTCTCCTCCCCTCCCCATAGTTTCGTCAATTTCAGCACAGTTTTAAGATGGAGTTACATGGCACCTCTCTTCTGAAGACTTACTCTTGTTAGTCAAGATAACATCTCTGAAACTAATCCAAGAGGGTGTGAGTATCAGAGCTTATGTCATTGTATTGCTATAAAACAACTCTGTTTTATGAATTTATTCCATGTTGCATGAGTGTGAATTATTTTGTGTCCGGGTAAAGTATGAATGAGGCTGTGTGAAAATTCGCATTACAATTTTTCTGTTAGTACCAGGTATTTGATTACTAGTTCATGTTCAGAAAAAAAAAATACTTTTGAAGAAACCATCGTACTTCATTTCCACAACGGCTGCACAAGTTATCATTCCTGTAAAAAAAGCTTATGAATATTTCAGTTCCTCCACACAGTGATGAACACGTGGTCCAGACCCGTCTTTCTAAACTGTATGTACTGCTATCTTGTCTTATTTTAATGCTCCTCTTCCTGAGTGCTGATAACGCTTCACCTCCCTCGTTTGCTCTCCGTGCACTCCTTTTGGTGAAATGGTATTCAAGAATTTTGCTAACTTTTGAGCTACTTGGTTCTTGATCTTGGCTTACAGAGATGGCTAAATACTTTGGCTCTGAATGCTTTGTTGGATATGTGCTTTTTAAATGTTGTCTTCCAGTTCGTTTTCTTCCTTTCATTCCTACAGTCTAGTGGTCGATAGCACCGTAGTTTTGATAAGTTCAAATTTGCCAACAATTCCTGTTACATGTTGTGCTTTAATGTCTTATTTCAAATACTTAAACGAACCTCAGGTCCCAAATATTTACCTATGTTTTCTTCAAAACTTTTAAAGTTTTCTTATTTGCCTCAGCAGTTATGATCTAGTTTGTATTAATTTCCTATAATAGGTGAAAATATTAAGTCTAGGCTGCTTTTAAATATAAATGTTCAGTTTTCATAATATCCTTGCATGGTTAGTGATTCTGAAATATACCCTTGATAGTTTAAGTTTTAGGTTACGGGAACCGGGGCATTCTTGCATGAAGAATACTGATTTCTTTGTGTTAACACACCATAAACTGCTTAGCTTCAGGCTACTAGCTCTCACCAACTGTTTCAATCTCCAAACATCAATCTCATCTTCAGAGGCTTTACCGTACAACACAATTTGGCTTGTGCCAATAAGTGTTGAGTTGGCATTTGCCTGGTGATAATATGCCGTCGTTCTTTTTGTCAAAGCCTTTAAAAAGATGGTAGGGTTAGTTCTATGGATGGAAAGCTCCGGGTGGCCACAAGACTAGATTAACAGTGGTCAGTATGTCTTTTTCCTAAACTTCTTCCTCTCAGTTGCCCGTCCCCCTTTGCTTCCAGGGGCTCCTCTTTCTTCTTGTCCCTCAGTAGGATTGGGACCACAGTTACTCTGTTCTGTCTTGCTTGTGTCTCTGTCTACGACTAAGTGTTTGAATATGGGGGAAGAGGAGACAAGGGGTGGGAATTATGTCTACCATTGTAGGGTCATTCTTCGTTTGAGTTCGTATTTTCCTATGTTCATGGAGCCCTTGGCTGCCTCTGTTCCCACCGCACCATCAGAAACACACGTTTACCAGGTTCTCAGGACAAAGAGAATGAAACAAACATGAAAATAAATCTAGGGACATTTCTTTTTTATAAAGGCTAAGGTCCTCTTTTACTACACCTTAAGCCAGAATTAGAACCTGCAGAAATTTAAGATTACGACATGGCAACTTCAGCTTGTAACTCTGAGGGCAGAAGGACAGGGCAAAATAGACTTCCCGGCTTCTGTTTATGAAATCACGTCTTCATTTGTTCTTCCTTGTCTGTGTATTTATAGATTTTTTTTCCCTTTGTCTCTGGGTTTTAGTGTTTTATTGTGGTTCACAGTATGGAGTGCGTTGTTCATAAACCAGATTGGGGTTCGGAATCTTTGTTAAACTCATCTACTGCTAAATTTTATTTCAGCTGTTACCCCATGGCTTCCCTCCACCTTTTGCTCTTCCTTGGGGACTCTAGGCATGTAACGTCCTTGATGATATAAATCTCTGGTGTTTCCCCCTGAAGTCAAAGGTTTTATCTCGGTGTTTCATTCTGAATGCTTTACATTGTCTTGTCCTCGACTGGGCTAACCTTTTCTTCCTTCTGTGCTTGCTTTTTACCTTTTATGATACATTACTGAAAATGTTTATGTATAACTTCAGTTGCTCTTTTAGGAGTTGGAAGTCCATCTGATTATTTTTAACGTACAATTATCTAGCATAATCTTTAATATCTGTGGCTTTCATGTATTGCTAATAGCCACTTTTATCATGTCTGTCCAGTAACTTCAGTATTTAGGTTTCTGCTAGATGATTGTCATTATGCGTTTTCTCTTAGTTTACAGCCAATTAATCTTGCCTATAAAGGTTTTTTCTTTGATTACAGAATATTTACTAAATCATAGACATTATTTCAGCATAGGGTGATATTCATTTAAATTTTCACTTACGATTTTTTTTTCACTCATGAAAGGTAAATCACTTTAATTCATGCTAGGATTAGGATTTGCTTTGAACTCCACACTCAGTTTTGATAAAGTATTCTATATTTTCTTTTGTTTTGAAACACGCTCTTGTTGTGTAGTTCAGGATGGCAGCAAACTGGCATCCCTTCCGAGCCATTTACCCAGGTGTTGGGACAACAAGCATGGCACCAAGCCTTGCCCTGGTGAGTGTCTCTCTCATGTCATGTGGAGATAACCTTTCAGGGATCCAAACACAGACTGGAAAGAACACTGACTGCAGACATTTCCCTGCAGCGCGTTGAAATGCTGAGATCTCTACTTCCTTGCTTAGCCGTTTGGCCACGACTTTCTAGAAAGCCACTAGCATAAAGAGAAGGGTAGAGCGACGTGTAAGTACCACCCTCTCTCCTTCCTTTCCCCCATCTCTTTGCAGGCTTCAGTCTCAGCTTTTAATGCCCTCTCTAAACGCCTCCCTTCTAAGAGTTGCTGTGGTCCTGGTGTCTTGTCACAGCAATAAAATACTGACTAATACAATTCCATTTTGCATTTTATTCCTTTGATATGAGTAAGTATTATAATGGCAAATTAAAATAAGTTACTTATAGAACTCTCCAGTGAAACAAAGTAAGGAAATGATCTTCTTGTGTTATACTATTCTCCACTAAAACATTACTTTTTCACCTACAAGTAGTGGTTTCTAAGACTTTGGAGATAAAGAATTATTCAAAAGATCATGCCAATAACTTCGAGAGAAATTTTATGTTGAGAAATCTCACCTTGGGTCTAATGGTGTCATTACTACTTTGTCCAAGAAAACGGTATCTCCTTACAGGGTGCTGCATAACAGAAACTGTGTAAGCTTCGTGATCAGGTCTTAGCATACAAAAAAATATCAGTCACCACACAAGGTTTCTATGAACTGATGTCAATAACTAGTCAACAGGCATCTCCAATGAGTGTTTCGTGTCTTCTCTCACTATTTCAGAAGTAAAACTGAGTTAGATGACATACGGCTTTTTGTGTCATCCTTTGTGTGCTACGAGGCTGCAAGCATTTCCCTCAGTAATTGAATCTGTGTGATGCTGTGTTCAGTCGCTTAACAGCTGCCTTACACGTGGGAGAGTTGGTCTGGCTGATCTGTCCAGTCTGTTTTCCTCCACACACGCTCTGAAGCGTCTGACTCAGAACTCCAGAGAACACTGGTGCTGGTTCAGCTGTGTCCAATTTAGAGCAGTCCCCTAGCATCTGGGGTGAAAGCCGCAAGAGTTAACACAGATTTGGAAAATAATTTACTATCTGTTCCGGTAGTCTACTTTATCTGGGAGAGTCTCTGATGTAGGCAACAATGACATAGGAGTGACTGATCAGAGGGACTCAGATTCAGAGATCAAAGGCTGTTAGACACAGGCGAATGCAACAATTACATGAGGGGCAATCTGGAAGAAAGGAGAGGGAGGGGGCCCCATCCCTACTTATTCTGCAGTATCCTTCCCTCTGAATAGTCATTTTCTCTAGAAACATGTACGTGCATGCACACACACACACACACACACACACACACACACACTGATGCCAGTTTTTGAATCTCTGATAAAAGGAGAAAACCATTCATATTTATTACTTATTAGTTTGTCTCCCATTACTTTAGGACAGGAAGTCCCCGCCTTCTAGTTCATAAACAAATACCACGAAAATAAAATGATCTTCACCTCAAACCGTGAACTCTTTTGTTTCAGATAAGATCAAGATATTTATGACTGTCACTCCAAAAAGAAGAAGGAAAGAAAGAAAGAAAGAAAGAAAGAAAGAAAGAAAGAGGAAGGAAGGGAGAAAGAGAGGAAGGGAGAGAGGGAGGGAGGAAGGGAAGCAGGAAAAGAAAATTAAAGAAAGAAGACCCCTTACTTTGGCTTCTAAAAACCCAGTCCATGTTTTCAGTGAGTTATTTAAAAAAAAAACAAAAAAAACAAAAAAAACTTCTTTAGAAATCATTGAAGTTGAGAATCCCAACTTTTTCTCTATATTTTCTTTTGTTTTTTTTTTTAAAAAAACATTTTGAGAGCTTTTCCCAATTATGCAATCGAATAAATCTTTCCTTGACTTTACTAATAATTATAAGCTGTTTTCAGCATTTCCCCATACTTCCAGGGGAAGTTTCTAAAAGTTCCTTTAAATGACAAGTGGAGCGGTCGAGTGGAGCTGTATGACCGGCAGCAGGATGGACTTCTTCTCGGAAAGCAACTCTTAGTGTATTAAAGACAAGCATTAGAGTTTGGGGAGGAAAAAGCACAGGGTGTGACATTTTTCATGTGGCTTGAATGAAGTAAGAGATTCGAAGGCAAAAGAAGTCTGGCGAATTATAAGTTATGGTAGCAATTCAAGGAAGTCATAAACTGGAAGACTTTTATGGCACCGGAGAGACACTTTGCGGCTCTTAGTGGATTAAAAAGCACGTGGGACTCGGGGGCTCAGCAAGATGGAAGCCTGAAAGAGCTGGCGAGTTCCATATTAGCAGAGCAAAGATGTTGACTGACAGACTCTGCAAACACACGCTAATAAATACGATCCTCCAAACAGTCAAAAATAGAACCGCGCAAAGCCACAGGAATCCACGCCATCGCTCTCCCCCTCCAAATTTAGTCTCTTTCAGCAGCGCGGCTTCTCTGCGATCCAAACTTCTCACGTCCTTCTGGACACCATCGCTGGAATATTCGAAAGCTAGTAAAAACGCGGGGGGGGGGGGGGGCGGTTGGTGACGATTTTTCACTTGTCTTTGAAAACTGGCTGCATGCTCCAGGCAGCGGAGTGGGGTGCAAACGTGTGAATGTGAGCTTCCAGCAGACCTGAGCTCAGACCGAGCTGCACACTTGAGCCTCCACGAGCCTCAACATCCTTACCTGAATTCAGGACATTGCCGTACACACGTCTCAGGGTTTTAAGCTTTTCGGTGCTTAAAATGTAAAACTCGAGTATGATCATACGAAGATGCAAATTCATTTCTGTAAGTCTGGATGAGGCCTCCAAAACAGGTTAGGAGCAAGCTCCCAGCATTGCCCATAGGGCTGATCCAGAGCAGGCACTGAGCGGAAGGGTCAAATTCTCCAAGAACTTAGTGTGCCCTTAGCTGACATTAATAATAGCAGTATTCTTTGTGTTTCACGTACACTATTTCTGAGCCTACACAAAAGTCCTCAATCAAAGAGAAATAAGATCTTCCCATTTCCAGAGGAACTACAGACCCGTGTGATGGGTGTCTGTAGGACTGGTCTTAAGAGAATGAAGGACTGGCCCTGTTCAGTGACTCACTAGGCCTTTAGAACATCTCACTAAAATTGTAAGGTTGTAATCAACTGCCCAGGTAAGCATCATTCAGCTTGGGGAAGCAGAGGGTATATACGCCCTAACCAACAACACAGCGGAGCCTGGATAAAACTTCCTCCCTAGAAATCACTGCTTTGCCCTCGCACATAGGTGAGTTCTCGAAGAATTCCCTCGGGAGCCTTGATGATGTTTCGAACAAGTTGATGGGCAACGAGAGAAAGCACCTGCGAAAATCCTCTCCAACAAGAAGAGCTCCCTAGTTAATAGCGGAGCAATTATTTGAGTTGTGGGGTCCTCAGATGTTGCAAAATCCCCACTGTGATGGTTTTTGCCTAACAGAAAGGAATGTGCATTTTTCTTTAGAGCTGCAGCCTGGTATATTTCACGACTTATATTTGTATTAACAGCTTCATTGACATATTTTAACTCCTACACTAAAATGATGCTAAGACATCACTTGGAATTTTCACCATGCATCTTAAATACCAATTTCCGTAACCAGGTAAGGATAACTCAAATGCTGTGGTTAAGTTTTTGACTTTTTGTTGCTACTCAAATTTAAAAGAAGACAGAAAGAAACATGCTAAATGGGCACAAAGTAATTAGGTTTAGTAAACGGTTACATGTATAAAGTATGCAATATTTTCTATAAAAAGTGAAGCGCTGAGAGAGTGTGGGTAATGGCTGCGAGGTGAAGGGAACTCCGTACTGCACTGAGTCTGATTTCTTTCTAAAACCAAACAGGATGTAAACCCCGAAGGGACCCTTCTCATTGTAAGATTGGAAATAACAGCACTGGGGTAATTGGAACTGTTCTTGCAAGAACAAAAAAATAGACTTCTAAAAGCATCTTTCCGAATGCCCTTTGATGTGACGGGGGCCATACCCTCTCTGACGGCATTTTTTCCCCTGAAGGTTGCAACAGGGCCGAGAAGAAAAGCAGGCTCCTTATAGATGCCAGGATGCTCACCGTACCTGGGAAGGAAACAATGCTATTCCCATAGTCATAGGCTTGTGGTAAACCTGAAGAATCTGTAGGTCACATGGGCAGAAATAAGCTACCATCTGTTTCTGCCAGCAGGTGGATGAGAAAACATACAGCCTTGTGCGCTAATTACCTACAACAGCCTCTAACTCTCAATATTTTGCATGTAGAGATTTCCTTTCTGTGTTTATAAATACACATATATGACAAAGAAGCACTTATTTTAAAGATCTTAATACCTTGTTTGTTAGGCAATTAGTATTTCGGAGAGGGTCTATGTTGACAGCCCCGCAAACAGAGATTCCCGATTCATCTGCCGCAGGGGTACTTGCAAGCCTTGGCAGGCTTCCTCCCTTTGCTTGGTTGAACGGTTAAGCCCATATTCCGCATCAAACTGCCTTGTCTTTCCCAAGCCACCTTGGCTACCTATCCCGATAATTAACCTGTAAGGTAGTCATGTGGAGGAATCTGCTCGTCTCGTGAGTCTTGGAAAATGTCAATTTAATGTCAAAATATTTCCCTGTGTTTTCCTCTACAGGCACCTGCACTATTTAATCAACAAATAAATAGAAACACGGCGAAAACCATGGTGAATTCGAGGAGAATAGAGGGCTTTCCCACCATTCCCCATGCCGTCGTGACTCTCCAGCCCGACCATGACTCCCCTTAAGCAGGTCTGTGTGACGGTGACCTAGACCCTCAGGAGCCTTGTCTCCTCTCCTTCCTGTGAAGAGCTGGGTTACAATCTGCAGAGGCCTGTTTAAGCATGGTGGGGTGACCACTTCCTTCCGTTTGATGATTTGGGAGCAGGCATAAGATCCATCGCTTTCAGATTTCTGGTCATGGAAACTTTGAGATGTGTTTTTTGCTCGAACTTCACTCTTGTCCTGACTGGCTTGGATGGAGAGGAACCCTGACTGGCTAGGATGGAGGGGAACCCTGACGGGCTTCTACTGGGGTACATATGGTGGCCATACAACACAAATTGGGAAACAAAAAAGAAAACAACAAGCAAACGAAAAACAACAGTTTCACTGCTTCCAATACTTAACTCATCGCCTATGCAGAGTTAAAATGTCAACCCCCAAAGTTTTATTGTGTGAAGATATTCCCCTGGAGATCAGTGACAGTAACAAAATGAGGACCAATCTTGAAACCAAAACATAATGAAACTGCAGCACAGATTCTAGAACCAGGTGTCTCCTATCGAGTCACAAATAGAGCAGGAGTCGGGGTAATAATGGGTTTCAGAAAAATAATGTGATCTATTTACTTGTTTGTTAGTTTCTTTATGTTTGCTCTAAGCAAACCCAAAAGCATTTAAGTAATGAAACAGGATAGCTTCATATCCTGACTTATTCCATTTTGTCTGAAATTTGAAATTCAACCGAATGTGACAAAAAAAAAATGTCGAAACAAAGACCAAGAATGGGCCTAGTCAAAGTCAAATGATTGCCTGTAAAAGTTTGAAGTAGAAGGCGCTGAAAACACGTAAAGAGAAGGCATGTTCTAAAATCAGTGTAAGGACCATGGAGGGGAGAGGCACCATTATCAAGAGAGGAAGACGACTCAGAAGGAAATAGGAAGGTAAAGGAATAGCTGCTGAGATGTTGATGGAGCCGTCCCAGGACAAAACAGAAAAGCAAATGCAGAAGTGACGGATTCTGGGTTACAGGACAGGAAGACAAGGAGCCCAGCGGTAACTACCCCAGCATTTCCTTTTACATGTTTCATCCCCGAATCTCTCCCCTTTTCCCTCATTTTCTCAGCAATACCAAGGAATGCCTTTAGGGTCCTAGTCGTCTCAGGAATCCGGTTTATTCCAGTTGCTATTTTTTAAATGATTTATACGAGTCGCCTATTGAGTGGAATAAACTTTATCAACTCTAAGGCTTGCTGGCATAATCAAGGATATGCACCCGCTTTCTTGCCCTTTTCCTTCGTCCAGGCGCGTTTGTATTTCAGAGTTATTGGCTGTGCTTTTGTGAAGCCAGTGACAAGAAAATATACCGAGAAGCAACTGAAGTTGGGGCGGAAATTTATGCCCATAGTACTTAACGGCAGAAGTATTAAAATGGCTACGGCCCACATGGGAACACATCAGGCCAGGATTTACAGTCACTGAAATTACCCCAGGCCGCTGACTACATTGCAAAACCAGCACCATAAAGGAGACTGCAGTATGGGGACAAGGTGTTGGGAAAGCGGTTCAAGAAATAAAGGCTCAACGGACTTTACAGCTTTGGTAATGCTTGTCACTTAATACAGTTTATAAAAATCTGCTTATTAAATTTTGTAGGGCACACTCACACATCTTCCTCTCTCTTCTTCTTTTTCTTTCTTTCTTTCTTTTTTTTCCTCCAGTGGTGCGGACAGAGGTTTCCAACAGCTGCAGGTGCATTTTGCCTGCCCTCCCTTCCCCCCTTTATTACAATACATGTTGTTCAGAAATTTTCAATTCGGCTATAAACAATCTACTTTATCAACAACATGCTTTTGCACTTTTTGAAATGGTGCTTTGAGGCAGATAAATGAAAATAAGGCTGGCAGTGTGCCAATAAAATTCTGCAAACCGTACCTTCTGCGGGGGCACCGAGGAAAGCAGCCGGGCCTTTTATGCCTTGCTGTTGATTCTGGGATGTTTGTCTTTTCCTACAATAGAGGCTTTATTTTGGTTGGCTGTTTGTTCTAAACTCGGCTGACACCTCTAGATAGTAACAGTGCACACACTTTTAATCAATAATGAAAAGAGATCTCGAAGGTAGGGAGGTTGCTATCTTTCCAACGGCTGTTGAGTGTCCACGTTGTGAATGGAGGTTGGAGTCTGGACTTTAGAATGGACAGAACATTAAGAGTGTCATCTGTTCTGCTCCAAACAAAACACCTTAATATGCGCAGCGTGGCTTCTAAACAGAAGTCTCTCCACTCTAAACAGTTTAAAATCTAAAATCATTTTATAGACAACTACTTTTTTCCCATGGCATTTCTATTCTTTTCTTTTACAAATTTAACTTTTAAAAAGCCCTTCTCAATGGGGTACTAATGACACTCATGTTGATCTCAACTCATGATGCACTGTGGAAAAAAAAGAGATTAAAGTTGATTTTCTGTTTCATATTGGTTTAGATTATGAGAACTTCAAATCTCAGTTTAGTTTTCTGTAAAAAAAATTTATTTTTATTCTCACTATTAAAATCTTGCTACCAAATACTATATTGGAAAACTCCAATTAAAGACTACATTTGCACATTGGGGTTTTAATTCCAAAAAAGGTCCTCAAGGACCCTTCTCAATAATTAATAACTTTGTTGACTTGTGGTCAAGTTATATATGTCCATGATGCGAAGTCCCCTACAAACTTAAGAATCTCTTTTTCATTTTTCAACTAAAATTAAAGTTATTTTTAACAAGCTATGAAAATTAAATGTAAGTCATGGCATAAGTGTCCAACATTGAAAAATAGTTTTTAAATGTGCTCACTGTGAGTGCTTGTACATAATAAAAACAAATGGTTGGGAACTGTGTTTTATTTGTGTTTATTTATATATTATATGAAACAATGACAAAATACTTTGTAAATTGAGGAGCCCGATTAACTGCCCCTTTGCTTTTGGTTACAAACGCATTCCCAAATTAATTTGGTATTTAGTGACACAGTGACATTAATTTGGAATTCAATATTGTGAAAATGGGACTCTAACATATTTGCCCTATCTTTAGAAACAATATTCTCACCACAGGGAATTTCCGGAAATTCAAATATTCTCCAGTTCTGATAAATGGCTAATGGCTCTTATATATTATCCTTTAATTGATTTATATTTAAATGACAAGTTTAGACATTATCATGGAGTAAAGCAATCCAAGAAATTCATATTAATAAAGTTTATATATTTACACATTTTTACATTAGGGCTCTCAAGTTGAGACAGCACTATCACAAAATAATTCCATGTAGAAAAAACGTCCAGCACCGATGAATCATTTTAAGCACCAAATTCGCGACATTTCAAAGATAAAGCAGATTTGGACACGCTGCTGTGACATCCTTGCTCCCATCCCACTCGGCATCCAAGTCAGATCTGGAACACAGCCACCCCACTTTGTACTCGAGTACAAAGAGCCAGCGAAAGAGTTCTGGTGAAGCATACACAGTATCTGAATGTCCCGACCATCTAAGAAGCAGAACCGCGACTAAATTCCACACTCGCACACACAAGAGGATCAACATGGTGGAAAGGCGACTTCCGCGGCTAGCAAATGACCTTTTCGCGGCTGGGCTGTGACCTCAGTTACCCCGAATTCTTGAAATCCACCCCTGTCTCTCTACTTTTCACTTCCTTCGTCCTCGGCTCTCTTGGCTCTCTTCGAGAACTCCCGGGCCCGGTTTTCATTTCTCCCACCTCATCATCTTGTGTGGCTGTCCCCTGATTCGGATGAGGCTATTGATCTCATCTCGGCAATAGAAGGAACTGGCTGATAGCGTAACCGTGCGACATACGCCACAGGCCCCCAATCCCGACCTTTCTCTGTGCTAGAACCCTTTCCTACATGGGCTCAGCGTGTGTTTTTATACTTTCTGGAAACTGGAATGACCTCATAAGCTCAGTCTGGGTAAAATCCTTCCATATCCAGGAGCCATGCATCTTTTGCCTTCTTGTAAGCCTGCCTCCACCTTAAGAAACACAAGAGCCATTGCCTGTAAGCCATTGCTCCAGGATCCACTGTCGACACTCCTTGCTTAGTTTTGAAAGTATTCAAAGGCTTGAAGAGCAAGGACGGTGCTTCACCCTTCTCTCAGGCAAAGACACACGAAATAGTGTTTAATGAATAAAAGAACAAAGCAGTGTATTCATTTGTATTTCAGTAATGATCTTTCAAGCGTTCACGTCATGCAGAAAGTGTGCTAGGGTCACGGGAGAAACTAACTCATCCAGGGGTGCTGAAGGAGCTCACAGAGTGGTGCTTCCTCCTGAAAGACAGAGAATAGACCCTGATGAAGGCTGCAGCAGGGATCTTGGATCTACTGGGCCGCATTACACAGCGACAGAAATGTGTTTTATGCATGTACAAAGCGGGACAAGCCATGACATACCGTCAGTCCATCAGAATTTACACCGGGCTGAATGCACTAAAATAATTTTATCATCAGGAAATATCGGTAATGTCCAATAATTACTCCACATTTCAGATGAGTATAATGGTCCTTCTAAATCCCCCATCACTCCAGGCTTTAAACTGGTAAAATGGTCCTTTTAGATCCCCCATTACTCCAGGCTTTAAGCTGCTTGTCCATCCATTTACTGGCAAATGAAGCATTCAAGGTTTGACAGATTCTGAATCACACATGTCTTGAATCCTTTTGCAATCAAAACATCATTTGCAAAATACAGTTTGTTGACCTGGTACTTTGAGGGGCCTCAGGTAGGAATCTTTGTAGCATCGCATTCATCAATAGCATTGATTATGAAAGAGAAACCGAACAAAGTAGGGTCAGTTGGCAAATTCAAGATGGCCTCATCCGAATAGTGAATGTGTTCCCCTTCTAGGGTGTGGTCACATTGTTTAAATAGCTTAATAATTCGGTATGAGATGTGATTACTTAATATCTCGGCGTCTTACCCTAAAATTCTAAAAAAAGAAATTATCAGTTGCTATTTCCTTAATCCTATGCTTTTTAACACTGAAAAACTAATGCACTATCTGATATATATCTCTATCTATCTATCTATCTATCTATCTATCTATCTATCTATCTATCTATCCTATGCATAACCCCAAAGGGCTGCTATTGCTCAAAGTATAAGAAACAATGGCACTATTAGAAATATCTAACCATTTTTAAATGTAAGCATTTTGCAAGGAAAAATACTATGGATGTGTACCACTTAATATGAAATTGAATGCTCCCGGAGGAAAATTATGTAAGGAGTAAAATATGTGGATCAAGAGAGATATGCACTCATAAAATACAGAGTCGATGGAGAAATGGTACCAATATAGTTCAAGTGAATGACCTTGATAATGTTATCGAGATCCCCCGAGCGAGTAGGCTGAGGAAGAGCTCATTCTGCAGGTGGAAGTTACTCAGAGACTCTTGAACATGGTCAGTGCTTTGCCCTGAGGATGCTCTACCCAGCAGTTGGCTCTTGACCCATCTGTCAAGATTACCATTTTCTGTTTCTACTGCTTACTCACTCTCTCCTAGATGTAAAACACACACACACACACACACACACACACACACACACACACATTTAGGAGAAAAGAGGAAAGAAAAACTGAACTTGGAGGGTCATAAATGATCTCACTGCAGAGGAGCTGGTTTATGCAAACGATGTGAGCAACCAGGGCCAGGCAAGCTGAGCAGAATGGAGCCTGGGAGACCCTCTCTCCCCACCCACGCGTGGCACACCCACTGACATTCTCGGGGCTTAAGCATTCATGCCAAGGGTCTGCAAAGCCCTGGGCAGGGACTCGCCGTGTACACCCCAGATATGGAAAATGTATGAAGGGGGAAAAAAAAAAGATTAACTGACAAAAAGTTAATTAAAACTGCTCTGATTACGAGGTAGAATTTAACAATTACTTTTAAAAATGCAGTGTGGCGCAGTGCAGCGCTGCAGCTGAATTAATCATGAATGCGGAGAGCGGCGTTTAATTTTTGCGTGCATGAGGAAAAACACTCAACAGACTCGACAATTAGAGCAAAGCGACAGCGTCGCGTGGCACAAGGCAAGGCGGCTCTCCCCAGCGGTGCTTTAGGAGAGAGCTAAGCAGCTGTGCCCGAATGTTTACAAATGCACAATATTCACACGCTCTCCAGGCCGCCCGCCCCGCTGAGTTCACAAGACGCTGTCTGCCTGCAATCTGGAGACCTCGGTGCAAGCTGCGCGCTCCACGTCTCACACAACACAGGAAAAACTGCAAGACCAAGGGCAGCGCTGCTTCCAACTCGTGGAGCAGTGAGAGGAGCATGGAGGCCAACCAGCGACAAGTAAACAGAAGTCCCCATTTGTTAGTTATATCATCTGGCAAAAGTTAGGGCACTTTGTAAGAGGGGAGGAAACCTACCCAACAATTAAGACCACCCGTAGAAAACTACCCCAGAACCCATGCCCTAAAAGCATCGAGATTCTCCAAAGGACCCGTGGGAACGTGTTATATGAGGAAGGTACACACACAAATCTCTCGTCCCAGAGAGAGTTTCCGTGGGTCAATTGGGTTAGCACCATTGGTAATTCTTTACTACTGCCTCAGAGAAGAATCCAGCCAAGATAGACACAGATCCTTCCACCTCTGTTGACTACAGAAATTGTTTACCTCTCTTCTGGATCAATGGCTCATGCAGCGTAGGCTTTAAATATTTTAGACGTTTTTCTGAATATTCGTGTTTATTATTCATTAAGTTTGAAACAGAAAATAGAAGAGAAAAAAAAAAAGAAACAACCTCTCCATCATTCACTTCTCATGTTCTCAAAGATTTTTAAACAGCAGAGAGGCATCAGTTGGCTTCAACTTACATTGAATGCTGTGTTATCCACAGTGTTGTAAAGAGAAGAATTCTGGATCCTTCCTTCCTCTTAGAATGGTATTGGTAGAGAAAACCTCTACCTCCCAACTATCACAGAGACAAAGCGAACAGTTCAACAGTCTTGGCTCAAATAAGATCGTCTTATTAAAAACTTCATTCAAAAACCAAAATCAGGGGTAGGGACATGGCTCAGCGGGTGATAGTGCTTGCTGTGAATGAAGAGTACCTGAGTTCAAGACCCCAGCATCCCGATCAAGAGCTGGATGCAGCTGCATGTCACTAGCACGGTGATACAGAGACAGCAGCTCTCCGCACAGCTCTCCACCCAGTCGGCTTAGCAGAAATGACAAGGTTATAAGTCAGCGAGGAGCCCCGTCTCCAAGGGATAAGGCAGAGAGCAACAGAGGAAGACAGCAGGCATCCTACTCTACAAGTGCTTGGTGGTCATGCACGTCTGAACACTCACATGCATACTTCACATGACTATACCACACACACACAGACACACAATACAACACACACACACCCAATACAGCACACAGGAGAGAGAGAGAGAGAGAGAGAGAGAGACAAAGAGACAGACAGAGAGAGAGAGAGAGAGAGAATACGAAATAGAGAAATCAATTTCAATTTTTTCAAAGCTTAAGTTTATTTATCATTATGCTGAAACTGATTAATACCCAATAATTCATAATCATTATTATTGGTATTAAAAAGAATACCTACCAGGAATATTGGGGTAATTCTGACTCAGAGGTAAGAGGGAGATTGTCAGAGAAATATTCTGGTAGGGATATGCTTGGCGATGTCAGAGATGCTAGCATGCTGAGAGACGATGGATAGGTATCTAAGATCCTACTGGCTCAAATCTTCACACTGTTTTCTTCCCGGACAGACACTGCATGGGATTCTGGAAGACTCTGCTGGGAATGTCCGTTAACTATTAGCATAACTAGATCTATTTATCTACAGCTCTTATTGGAAGGGAGATTTATCTGCTGTTGTCAATCTGCCTTAATCAAATAATTATTAAAATAACCGTATTTTTAAATACTTGTCACTATTAGCACGCGGTAGATGACTTCCTGTTTTGTTAAACACTGTATTCTCCATTTCAACAGTATTGGAAGTTGGTTGACCATGCCATGTTCATAATTTACTATGACACTGAATATTATTTTACCACATTTGTTTCAAACTTTGTTTTGAAAAATATCGTTGTCAGCTGCTCCTTTTCCACCCTAACACGTCCCTGTTATCCACATAAGACCAAGAAACAGCATCACCAAGCTTCTGCCTACTTGGAGCACTACAAGATAGTACCCAGTTGGCAGTGTTTGATTCGATTTCGTTGCTTTTGTTCCATCCTCAGTAAAGCATCGTGTGCCGCAGTGTGTGGAAATACACAAACATGTCGCATGCCCTTTAAGGTGTCAGGGCTGCTAGCCTGTGAGTGTACGTCTGTGTGAGTATGCACTCCTCTTCTTAAGGAAAAACAGGAAGCTAGCCTTTGCAAAAAGCAAACACACAACCACGAGAAATAGCGTAATAGTGGACGCTCGTTTCATGAGAAGCCATTAACCTATTTCTGCTTAGAATCTTTTTAAAGAGTTTAAAATTATTTCAGAATTAAAATTATCAGTCTAAATCAGCCAAAGGTTTACACAAATAATTTAAAACCTTTATTATGCCGACATATACTCTTTAATATTACACAATCTTGTTAGATTCTAGATCTAGGTCTAGAATTTAAAACTTTATTCTATTTCCTTAGAGATTATGCTGTGATGATGCGTTCCAGCCAAACAGTCCACTGTCCTAAAAATATCCAAGTGCACTCCAATTTGATCTGTTCTTTTTGGTTATGGTACCAGAATCTTAAAAACTCAACAAGTTGTTTTGGTAGTGTTGGATAACAAAGTTCTTAAAGATTTCAAAAAAATAGTTGTATCAAAATGAGAAATGAAACTAAACAAAATTCTCAAACTCTTGACTTGCAGCTCTCGAGCTGGCTTTGCAATGTTTACACAGGGTTTGAGAACGAGTCACCCACATGCCTAGCTGCTCAGGATAAAAGCTGCTATTTTATATAGATTTTCATTGAAATCTATATAACTTTAAAAGCGCTCAAGGTAACTTGGGGGTCCAATTTCCTATTCTAAAATAACCAAAGATTTACGTTAAAAGTATTAAAACCTTTATTGCCCCAGGAAATACTCTTCATACAAAATCATGTTAATTTGCTACATCTTGATGCTATATCAAAACCTCACTGATAACATATATATCTGATGAAGTGTTTGCATTATTAATTGAGTTAGTTGCATGGATTTTTAGAAAAATGAATTGAAGTATTAGTCTTTTGAAACGGTTTGGCTTATGACTAAACTACTTGAAGTGAACAATGGCATTTTCTTCCTAAACCAGAGACTGGCATATTGCAACATCCCTTTCCTCTTCGAAACATGCTTATTTAATAGTGAGATTTTTGTCGTTTTTTTCCTAAGCATATGCTCTCTTTTCAAAATTAAATGCATGATGGACATCCCAAAAAGAGGAAATTAAATGAAGTTTAAGCAGAAGTAGAAACTTTTCCCAAACTTATAATACTTCATTTTAGGGTACTGCAAAAGATAGAAGATCAGCTCTGGGCTGAAGTGACAGGCACGGCGTTCTGAATCTAGGATCTCCCTAAGTAAGTAAATACCTGAGACGGACACTTTGGCGTTTCAAAATGAAAAGGGCGGTCTATAGCGCATTTGAAGTTACGATTCATCATACAGCATTTGAAATTAGAAACAAAAGCATTAGCTTTGCTAATTTTGAAATCTTGTCGGTGGAAATATTATCTAATGTTTTAACCAACTGTGGCAAGAGAAGTTGGTATCATTTACATGCGTGGTCCTTTCTCCTACGGTGTCAAACACGCTTCCTGTTGAAACAATGGGATCCTGCAAGTGCTTTTGTTTCATGCAATGGGACACTCCATCTCCCTCGCTCTCTGTGGTGGCACTAATGATTAATCACGAAATGTCTTCTTAAACACCCCAGTTCAGTGCTCCGTCTCGGAGCCATCTCGAAGCCACGGATCGAGTGACATCGTGCGATTATTTGCCACTTCTCGAGGAGGCTGCGTTCAACCCCTGGACAGATCAATCTCAGCTCGCCATCTTTTGTTTGTGTTGCAACATTCGGCATCTCTTGACACTTCCGCGGAGTACCTGCTACAGCGTTTGTCTCCTCACCTCTTCCATACCCCAGTGTTCACACCTCCAGGAATTATCATGTTACAAGTAAACAAATATGTTCTATCTACCAGTTTGCAAAAGTGGGCAAAACACGGTTTTTTGCCATTGCTCAACATACACTGTAAATTCATCTCATGCATGCTTATTGAGTTTTAATTGAAACATTACATTGGAGGCTATGTTACTAACAATTACATGGACACCCTAATTCCTCATATACTTTGATTGACCAACAAACCTACCCTTGACCTTTATATTAAAAACGCATTGATGACTCACGATAATGACCGAGAGATTTTAATCAGCACAAATATAAAATAAAAAGTGGAAAAACATTTAATCAGATTTTAAAATGTCCAGATTCAGACAAGTAAAAATAAAAATTTCTCCTCAAATTCCGTGTTCTGAAATGGGATTATTTCTGGTGTGGGGCATAGGGAGTCTGCTCTGGCATCAATGTCTAAGCATGGAATACACAGATAAAAGTTCTTCCTTTACCTCATCTGGAATCGGATTCAAAACAGCTGCTGAGAAACCCAGTTCAGGAAGAATTCACCACTGGCTTTCAGTTCAGCGAATGGGGTCTGTGTTTTTAGGACAGGTAAAATCAGCGACAAGAACCTGATCAAGGCAGTACACACCGTCAGGTCAACGACTGATAGAGACCACTAGGTGAAGCCCAGCGTGGAAGAACTTCAATATTCACCAAAATAGACAGAGTCCGGCAACTCTAAAAATACGTTTGGACTAAGAATAATCTCCGTGAAGCACAAACCGGAGGTGTTACAGAATCTGCAGCCAGCAATTTATTATTATAATGCAGATACAGAGGAAGCTGAGAGGGCAGCAGATATTCTGTGCCTGGAAGCCCTGAACACATATCAGTGGGTGTCCTAAATTATAGACTGTCTTCTGGCTCGGGCAGAATCCTTTACCAATTTTGAAACTTTAAAGATATTTTCAACTGAAACAGAGTTGTGTTACTTTACTGTTCTTCCTCCTCCTTCCAACCCTTTTCTCCTCTTATTCTATTACTCTAAAGTTGATAGCCTCCCTCTCTTATTATTATTATTATTACACACACACACACACACACACGTACACACACGTACACACACACACACGAATAAGCACATTCAGACATGTATTTTTGCTACTACCCTAGATGCAAATAGCATCCTTGGACGTTTAGTGGATGAATAACATTGTGCTACGTTCTAAGATCTCATCGTGATATAAATTGAAACTTTTATGCAATACCTTCTATCTGCCAAATGTACATAGATGTGTATGATGATATATGCATGGGAAATAAATGGGGGAGAAAAGGCTTTCAGAATGGCATTATGTTTAAAGAAGAAATGTTCTTAAAAGCTACATAGTGTCTTGGTAACACATTAGCAGAAGTCCGCATGTGGAGATGTACCTTTTCCTAACAATAATGGAAAGCCAGATGTCAGCTTTTCTATTTACCATTTTTTTCTCAAAGACAAGAAAACCAAAACTATAAATAAAGGTATACTCTTTTTTTCTAATTGTAATTTAATTTTCCTATAAATTATTAGAAGCGTGTGATTATCTGTCAATTGCTAAACTTTGTTTGGGAAGGAGAGTCAGTGTATTACAGGTTTTTTTTTAGCATGTTAGATGCAATGTACAGAAAGGGTTCATACTGCGTAGCGTGTGAATGCCAGACCCTTAAGCCTTGATTTCAAGAACAGATGCTACGCGCTTGTGTGAACTTCTTGTCCCGCCGTCAGCATTTAGTAAAACTCCACGTTCTACACGAGGACTGTTCTTTTAGCACAATTTGAAGAGCCGTGGTCCTAGACAACTACCATCTTAGCTCTGCCAGCCAAAGAAGGACTTCATCGAAGAGGGAGTTTCCATGTCAGTATGCATCAAGGGGAAAATTTAACCTGCCACGATGAATACATGACGTCTGTAGTCACTTTGTGTTCGTGTGAAACTGTTTGTATCATTGGGCATTACTGGGTGGTTTCGAACACGGGGATCACTTCATGGTCCTGGTGAGAATAAATTTCCCATGAGTATGAGCAGTGACCAGTGCTCAGCTTACTCAACAAGGGAAACAAATTCTCTTCAACATCCGCTCCCTGCCACCCACGGAAGGCTTCCAACCAATTAAAGAATGCCTCACATGTGTGGTGAGGCATGACCACAGCAGAGAGGTCTGTAACGCTGTCGTGAGGTGGGCGGAAGGGTTCTCGCCATCAATAACCTCCCACGTAGGAAACTGAGACTTATCAGTCCTCTCTGCGGTATGATGGATGGAATATGTTCATTTCCATGCGTATTCTTGTACGTCAGGATGTTGTCTAGGAAAAGGTGTCTAGACAGGATGGAAAAGAGCCTTTTTTTCAGTCTGTCTTGTAATAGTTATAAGATATGTATCAAAATAGCATGTCTGGTTACTACGGCATAGAACCTTCTTAAGGGTTATTTCTTGAGGTGGAGCTCCTCGGTGTTTTCCGAAAGAAGTTCTTTACACCTTGAATCAATCCTGTGAAATCTAGGTCCCCTAAAGTCTTTTGGCAAGTCTATGCTTACTATGCATCATAGTCAGAGCTTTACTGAGCAAAAACCTGAAGCAATCAGATCGGTCTCATTCATAGATGGTGCAGCACAATTCTCTCCAAACCATAAAACTCTCATCAGGAAGAGTTGTGTGGTTTCATCAGAACTGTCAATCAAACTAGAGCCACGGCATTAGGCTGGATGCTCAGCTATTCCATGTTCAGCACTGGGAAGCATTCAGGCCTTGCTCCCTGTTGCCAGAACCGTCACCTCTGGAGGTTCTGTGTGCATGCCTGGGGGATGTCACATAGAGTCCATCACCTAACCACTCTAGAAAGTCCTGTGAGCATGTCACGGTGCAAGAACACAATGCCCACCCACAGTCTATTAAACACCTGCCAAAATCAGCTTGGTGAATTTGTCACCATTTGCGTCTAACATTATTATTCTAGAGTTTACATTATATATTTGGGATTTAGAACTGTTTCCGGAATTGCCCACAGCAAATAGTAATACCTTGCCTCAAGTAACATAAATATTGTGTCTTCTAGTTCACTTTCTTACATTCTTCTGAAAACTACGGGTTCTTTCCAAGCAGACTCGACATCTAATAGCTTACAAACTGGGCTAAATTTGATCTGTGAAGCTAGCAAAGTATCTAAAATATTAAGACAATGAACAAAAAAAAATAAAAATACTTGATCAAGAATATGGACTGACATTCCTTCCAAACTTTCCAGATGTTCTAGCAACACAGCAACACCAAGTGCATGATCTTGTGACCAGTACTAGGTGGGAACAGAGAAGCTTCTGTCCCTATTAGGTGGATCTTTTGCCATGCCTAACACAATTTTTGTAGTGCTTTTATTTTATTTATATTTATTTTTAAAATTAAAATATGATTCTTTATTTTCATTTTCTTCTCTCTGATCCTTCCCATGTAAATATCTTACTTTCCACGTTCATGTCCTCTGGCTACTTACTCTTAATTGCTTTTGTGTGTGTGTGTGTGTGTGTGTGTGTGTGTGTGTATGTGCATGTATGTGCATGTATGTGTGTGTATGTATGTGTATGTGTGTGTATGTATGTGTGTGTATGTATGTATGTGTGTGTGTGTGTGTGTAAATCTATAAATATAATGTGCTCAGTCCAGATACTGTTACTTGTTATGTGTATGACTTCAAGGCTGACACCTTGACATAGGATAAGCAGTTGGGCTATTATTTCTGGAAAGACCATTTCTCTAGCCCCCAACATTCCTTGGCTGTCTAGGGCTGGGGCCCAGGAGATTTCCATCTTCCGTGTTAGCATGTCTGTTGCTGTGGAAGAGGGATTGGAACCGTAAGAGCTATAGCAGCAGATGACTTCTGTAAGCCTGGTCTCCTAGAGATGTCAGAGAAGCTACATCCATGAAGCCTCAACCGCGCGGCTGTTGAAGAAAGACAGCCCAATGTTTAACCTTCTTTAATGTGTCCCCCAACCTAAGGATGTAGACTGCCCTGTAAAATCCCAGTTCAGACGACCATATCTGTAGCATGCTCCCACCAAATGTATTAAGTGAAGACCACAGTGGAAGGGCTGAGTTTGCTATTGGACTGATAGGCTGTATAGTCTCTATATAAGGACATATTATATGTTCTCTATACATTTATTTGGTCTTGAATGTTTCTCTATAAGAGCAAGAAGTATCAATTTTCCAACTTTCCTGCTGGGTGATCTTCGCTGAGAATTCTAACTATTAACCCTTTAGCAACCACAGCGCATCAGAGCTTAGAGAACCGGAGGACAACGGATGCTGATGCTGACGTCTCTCACCCTTCCTGCCTCAGTTTTCTCCGCCCCAAAGTTCTTTGGTTCAAGTATTTGCAAACAACCCTTGAGCACGGGCTGCAGCGGTTCCAATGGAGTGTGAGGGAGGCTGCTCTCATTCTCCTCAGTATTACACATCTGTTGCGGCCCCCCTCCCTCAGGTAAAATACAGACAGAGGAAGCTTCCAACTCTGAGGCCCCTGCTCTTGCCCCCCTTCTGGAGAAGTTGTCAGTGCCAGGTCTGAGGAAACAGGCCTGAGTCTTCTATCAGTTCCGTTAATGGAATCAGATGAATGACAGCTGTGACCATTTCCTTTCTGGAGCGCTTGCCCCAAGAAATAAGAATGCTCGCTCTCTAGGGAAGCCGACCTGAACCATGTCAAAAAAAATGACTCAGTAGGACGGTAAGGGGTGCCACGGCGGTTTGTCACACTGCTCTTAAGATTGCGCTCAGGATCCATGTTGTGAAAGCCACAGAAGAGGGAGCTTGGTCAGGAACAGGCTTCCCACATCAGCGGACAGAGGAGCTGCATCTTCCCCAGCCACAGGAAGAGCCAGATGTGCTGGCATGCAGCTGCAGGTCTAGCGCTGGGCAGGTGCAGACAGAAGGAACTCTGGGGCTTGCTAGCCACGCAAGCTAGCTGGATCAGCAAACTCTAGTTTCAGTGAGAGAAGCTATCTCAAAAAGTAAGTTAAAGGGTTGATTGGGTAAGAAACCAGAAGCTGACCTCTGTGACCTCTGTCTTTTACACACACACACACACACACACACACACACACACACACACACACACCACTCAGAGCATTTCTCTCATGATTTCGTTTCTGAGTTGCTCGCAATGCCTTCAGTGAAAGCTGAATAACTCTTTTCTGGAGAGAATTGTTGCATGCTTTCTGCGGGGGGTCTCTGTGAACCACTTCAGCCAGAGAGTTACCTGGGTGCACTACCGAGTCCCCCGGACACTGGCAGAATACCACTCACAACTGAGCTTTGTTGAGACCTCAAATCCAATGCATCTGTGGCTCACATTCTGTAAAAAGATGCAGCTTTGCTAACCAGTGTTTCCAGGCCGAGCATGAAGCAGGTTTTCTCCTGAATGATTTGGGCCTGACAAGTGCCTTCTCTTACCCTGGCACCTTGTTCTTCTATATGTTTGCTAGTTTAGCTGCACAAAGAAACACATTTTGGAAAAGGGGGGGGAGATAAATAGATTTTGCCAGGTTGGCTTTGAACCTCTCTTTCACACCACTGTGGAGTGTGTTGCCAGGATGTGCGCTGTGGAGTCAGAAGCAGCAGATGGAGAACCATTTTTGAGGGGCTTTTTGATGGTTCTGAATCTATGCAGCATTTACACACCAAAGCATGCTTGTTCATCTGTTATATATTTAGGAATATTCAAACTGTGAACATTTGTCATCCTTAAAGACTACAAAAGGATCTGGAGACTGACTGACTTACCAAATAGACACAGCAAACTGATCAATAATTAGGTTGACATCCTTTACCCCTGGCCTCTCACTTCCAATGAGCCGCTCAGCTCCTGGCCCCTGTTCTGTGTTGCCTGGCAAAAGCCGTGTGTGGGACCATGAGCATCCTCTGAAGTGAGGGAAAAAAAAAACAATGTCATGGTATCAAAAGGAAAATATCTTCCCTCCCTGCGTGCATGTGAGTGTGTGTGTGTGTGTGTGTGTGTGTGTGTGTGTGTGTGTGTGAGAGAGAGAGAGAGAGAGAGAGAGAGAGAGAGCACTTTCAAAAAACTTATTAAAATGTGGAACAACAATAAAATATTTAATGTCATCGTGTAACTCAAGAGAAGGAAAAACTTTCCATATTCAGAATGTCCCCTACCTAATCTCCTAAAAGATGGGTAGAGACGACAGTCACTACATGAAAAAAAAATGTAGTGACTTAAGTTACTTATTTATTTCTCAGCGATGTGTCTTATCCAGCAAAGAGCAACGACGCTAAATAAACCCAAGGCATCCAGCTGAATCCTGAGGTCACTAGCCACTCCCCAGAGTGGCACCAAATTGCATCCTAAATTCATGGCATCCAAATTAATGACTGCGTTCTCCGAAACGCCTGCATCAGCATCTGTGTTTATTGTTTACTCTGCCCCTATCTTTAATCATGGTTGTCCCTAACTGGCAGTTTCAAAGGAAGAGGTCATGGTAAGAATAGACGAGCAGCTAAGTCGATGTTATACTATGAGGTGTGTTTGGAAGATGGAATTATGCTCTGAACTGTTCTCAAAATTTGGAAACCCAAGGATGACTTAAGAGTGTCTCCAAACAAACCTCAGATCCTTCGTAGGCTCCACAGTGTGTTGACCCACGTCTAAGTGCTATGGAGGACCCAAAGACAAGAAAGGATGCACAGAACCACAGACAAGCAAACCAAACCTCACCAGATGCGATTAAAACAAATCATAACATAGTCCCAGGACAAACACATCGAGTTTTCAATCCCCAAGGTAAAGTGCATTTCTCACCACACTTAATATCCAGAGCCTTGAGTAACGTGCACACTCAAAACAAATTGTCTGAAACCTAGTGATTTCTGGCGCTCCACTTACACAGTTTTAGAACATTGGCAGCGACAAACCACCATTGGTTTTACTGGCTTCATAGTCTAAACTTCACAGGATGGCTAGACAATACTCCATAGTTTGCCCTAAAGAAGGCGCCATATGGAAAGTACCACACACAGCCCGCGGCCCAGAAGACACCTTCCACAGCTCTCAGCCTCCATCCGCCTCACCCAGAGCTCGAAGCCTCACGGGCAAAGCAGTCTTGCCTGTCACATAATAGAGGCTCAAGAGATGGTAATTTCCTTCTTCCTGCCCTTTCCCTTCCAGTTAAACAAAAACATAAAAACCATGACATTTTAAAAATGTGAAACTCATAAATTTGAAAGAACACGCTCTGGACCCAAAAATAATAAAAAAAAATGCTATCTTCTATCTAAAAATAATGTCTGTGAAGCTGATTTGCATTTCAAATTTTGGCAGTACACCTACGAAGGGTGTCTCTGGCTCAGAATGCGCCCTGGCAAGAGGTGATGAGGACGTGAACTAAGGTGGTGGCAGGAGGTTGGAGACAACTGGGTATAGGAGGTGGGATAGCAGGATTGTCAGGCCTCGAGTTCTGTCGACAGACAACCTGGGGTCCCTCTCAGCGCCAACCCTCACAAACTGTGATTCAAGTACTGCCTTGCCTTCCAATTTGTGAAATAAAGAGGGAGAGCTATCCCAACTTCTAGGGTTGTGAAGACTGAGTGAGACAATGCTCAGAAAGCACTTAGCACGCTCTCTGACATGTTTGTGCAACAAACAAATGTTGGCCATTACTAATAGACACAGTGTATCCCCTGCACACATCCCGTGAAGTCTGTGTCCTGCTACATAATCCTCCCGGGTCCCTAATCACACTGAAATACGTTACCAGTAAGAAGGAGGCCATTGTGTAGAGACCGACTTGGCAGTCTTAGAAGAAACGATACAATGTTTCTAATTCTCAGACTCTCAACGATACAATGTTTTTAATTGCCAGACTCAACACTGGAAAATGTGACATTTTGTTTCTATGTCTTACCTCCCCTAGGGACATGGAATCCTAGAGCACCGGTCATTCAGAAAGTTGGAAATCAAATAGAGAATAGTCCTCTTGTGTCAATATTTAATTGACAATTTATATTTGAGCAGTAAAATACCCTCCCCAAAGTTAGAAAAATTTTGACTAAATTTCATTTTAATTCAACATTAGTCTATGCCCTGAGTATTATATATCTACATGAGAATGAATGTTCACTGTCAGGGACACCACCTCTAAAGAGATTGCCCCAACATTGTTCCCTGGACGTAAGATAGCACACAGGCAGCTTATTGATGGAAAAGTTAGTCCTGAAGAAATATGTGTATGTTTTCATATTTTAAACCAATAACTACCTTGCTTTCCTATGGCTTTTGATGATCTCTTAGTTAAATTTTGTCTTCAAGGATAGCCCAAATTAGTTGAAGTGAATGAATTTTTTACCTCTTTACAGTAGTTTTTCTGACTTTGCAGTCACGGAGCTGAAGAATTTTGCAAAGAGTTGGTACAAATCAGACAGTCGAGAAGTACTGATAGTAATAGTTAATCCTCCGAAGGAAAAAAATTAAAGTGAAAATAATTAAAATAATTTGAAACCCTACTGACTAAAGACAGCCTTTATTAGTATTATGTCTATATCTGCTCAAAGTTACAACTGGGAGTTTTACTCATAGACATCCTGCACTGAAATTAATATCCAGTCACATGGAAAGGATATTTTAAATGGCATTTAGAATATGAATTCATTTTTGTAGCTGCATAGCGTTATGCTGCATACCTTTAGAAATTAAGCCAATTTTCTATTCACATATAACTTCTGGTTGTTTGAAAGGAAACTCATTAATATTGTTAATACTTTTTAAAGTATTGGACTTAAGTCGATCGGTACACAGTCTAAATAAGGGAGGAATGAAAAGTTTCGTGGAATTACTTTGGCAGGTGGAGTGTGATCGTGATCACTCAATAAAGAAGGGAGAGACTTTCCCAGTAAATCTTTACTAAACATATAATCATGTTTTGTTGTGATTATTAATGGGATCTCTTCCCATGTGGTTCTCCAAAGGCTGCTGTCCTCTTACAGGCTGGCCATGGGATTTTATTTTTTTAAAGTCACATTGCCTTTTAGTTTGTCCTCTGTCATCTCATTATAAAATATAAATGGACTTTATACTCATAAGTTGTCTATTTTAATTGCTTTATGTTCGTTCTCTCAGATAGTCAAATAATTTGATTTTTCCATTCTTTTGACAGTGGTTAACAAGTATCAGTGACTTTTACTCTTTCTCTCTCAGCATCGGAACATAAAAATGCTGTTTTCATGGATCCCCATCTTTTTCTCAAGTGCACGTTAAAGAGCAAACGGTTTTAGTGTTGAACCTACATTTGTGTTATAGATTATTAGCTTCTTGCAATTTTTCTTTATCTCATTAGAAAATATATGCATATTCTAGGTACAGTAGAATTACTTTAAGTCACAAATAGCTCGTTCTCAATTAGTCAGCTATCACGACAGACCTCAGCTGATAATCGGGCCCCTTTTCTCTCATTTTGTCCTACATGCACGGACTGTCTTGGCTGGATGACCAGGTTCCGTCTCTCTAAAGCTTTGAGGAGATTTTTATTTCATACTCATGAGTTTAATCTTCAGTTTTTTAATTATTTTATCACGCGTATTCTTAACCTATCATTTCTTTTCAAATAGCCAGATGTCTAGACTTACAATAATGTAAGGCCCCTTTCCTTATACTCTGGAATTTCTCCTGGGCATTTTGAGACATTCTGAGAATGTTCTTTGTAGAGGATTTAAAGCTCCCTGGGCTAGGATAGATTCAATATTCTCTATGGCAACTGATGCATCAGATATAGATATTTGATGTCATTAACTTTGTTATTATATATACATATAGGCAAAACTAATAAATTATACTACCATATTTAATAAAGATCAATGTTATTTATAATTATGACATATGCTCATGTTGAATTGTGTGAATTCTTTCTACATTCCCCTGCCCCCCAAGTTCTTCTTGGTAAATTTCAGTTCATTTTCCTTCTCTTGACTTCATGTCTCATAATGAAAGTCCTTTTAGCAGCTTTAATGAACACTATTGCAAAATCCTTATTGAGTTTCTAATTGATCTCAATTACAATGCTATTTTATTTTTTACTTAAGACTATCTAAACACATGTATACATTGATGTCTATAAAGCATACATAATATATTTAGTGTGGTTTTGCCTATATTTTTAATACCCAAGTTGTAGCACATTTATATATGTATCAATGATTTCCAGTTTTGTATTAATGCAGTTGGACAATAAACCTTAACTGAGGCTTTCTACTTTTTCTACAATCACCTATTTATTGTGTATATACATACATATTTATGTTCATTTGTGTACCCCCATATAGTAGTGTATGATATACAACTATATAGATATAATATATATGTATCATTTAATATATATATATATATAATAGAGAATGATCCACTTACAGTAGTCCCGTTTTTCTAAGTCCTGTATACAAGGTATATAGTGTCTTCAGCAATAGGATTTTGTTTTCAAGTTCTAGGCGGTAATTAAAATTCTAAGAGGCAATAGCAATAGCCTATATGACCTCATGTGGCATAATACCAGATATGTTTATACATGTGTGTGTGTGTGATTATCACATTTATAGTTTCTAAATAACCTCATAAAATAATGCTTCTGTATTCGAATTTTTCAAACATCCTTAGGGTTACTTATCTCTCGTTCCCCCATCTCCCTCTGACTTAGCCCTACGCCTCCATTTTTGTAAATATTTTGAAGATACTGAAGAAGGCATATTTCCATCTTATTAAAGGTCTCGAAATCGTTAACAGATTATCATTGGCTGAATTTAGTGTGTGGAACAAGAACTTATCCAGCTGCTGTGACAGCTGCCTACCCCACACCTCTCTGGTCCAGGGCTTCTTGTTTCCACCGACCTCTTCCACCCCGAGTCCCTCAGCCTTTCACTGTTCCTGCCCGGTTTGGTTTGGGATCTAGCTTCCTTCTGCCTTGTGTCTGAGACGTGCTTATCCATGGTTAAGACAGAATTTGAAATATTCTTCCTTTTACCTTCTGCCAGCACCAACTAATTCACCCTTACCTTCTTCTCATTGTCTTTTCTGATGCTGAGCAAACCTGTGTCTGACTGCTCCAGGGTGGCTCTGAGCTGAACCTCATCGCTGTTTCCAACATACTTTTTGCCCTAAGAAAATGGATTGGAAAATAACGATTGATTTTCATTGGCAGTTGAATACTCTGCTAACTGATTCACTAGTATCTCCTGCTGCTTTTGAATTATTCCTCAACTTCTCTGCGTATATAGTATTCCCTGAACTAACTACTGATATTTAATAGTTCTTTTGTGAATATTCGTTAGTGTCTGGGAAATAGGTAAAGCCAGAATGTAGCGTAACCCCAACATGTTGTCATATACTTAACACAGCTAAGCTTTTTTAAGCTTCATTAAGCTTTATTTACAGATCATACAATCTTCTAGGTGCCTTCCATCTATTTTTCAGTGTATTCTCAATTTCACAGAGGAGGAAACTGAGGACGAAGCCACACATCTTTAAGCCACAGAACTACACTTTGAACCACAAACGTGTAGCTTCAGAGCCTTTGTCTTTAATGACAATGTTGCACTGTCTTGCGTTTGATGAATGCTAACAACTTCCCACCTTGGCAGTGAGTCGCCTGGCTCACACTTTGCAAACATACACACAGATCCCACTCCCGTGTAGACAACGGCACACTTTGTTTTTTCCTGTTTTCCTGTCCATCATTTTAACAAATGGTCACTCAATCCCAGGCTATTCCTGTTTTAGTGACTATAGTAAAGCTATCCAAAGATAAAGGTCTTTTTAAAGATTAATCCCAGCCGCTCCCCCAAAGACTAGTTAACACCAGACCTGACACTATCACTGCTCGGGAGCTTCAAGCAAAGACGTTAGCCTTATAAAAAATAAGATTTGACCTGAACTTTCACCTTTTATTGGATTGAACCCCAAACTTTATGTTTTCTGAAGTTTTAAGAAGGAACTTTGGGCTGGCGTCCCATCTTTTCTTTGCATACACCTCTTAAGTTCTTGGGTTTTTCCGGGATAAGAAGTGAATGGTCAAAATACCTGAAGGACGTCCTTCCCAGACTGGTACACGCATAGAGAAAAGCTGTAATTTTAAAGAATTGTTTCCAGTGTTATTTATGAATCACTATTTGGGGAATAGATCATTAAACACTCAGATACACAATGCAATTTAATACATTTCTACCATAACAACAAAAGCACTGGCAAAGTTAGAGCCGAGTAGAAACTTTCTAAACATGGTCCATTTTGTGAGCTTATGCCTGACTCTTAACATAGTTAGGTACCTACAGTGCAGTTCCTAATGCCGCCTCTTGGGCTTAGGGGATGTTTTAAGGAAACGGATGGGATTCACGTGGCTATCACAGTAATCTAGCTCCATGTCAGGGTCTAGTGTGTTCTGGGTATGAATGCATCTCATCATTACAACAAACTAGGAGGTGCCCAGAGCTGTCCTTTAAAGAGGTGGACACATGGAGGAAGAGAGGGATTGAATGATTTGTCCAATCTTAGTTTGTAAGTCGAAGAGGTGACTCACACAGGCAACCCCCACGCCTGTGTTTAACACTGCTTGCTACCATGATTCAGAAACCATCCGTGCTTCTGCCTTGAGAAATGATACATAAACAATTCTTCAAACTAAATGGAATACCAAATCAAACTATATATAGTGTAAGGATTGATACATGCACAAATATAGCTGAAATCCAAATTTATAGCCCTCAAAGAATCTACGTATCACCCATACATATGCATGCAGATCTGTATGGGTTCATATTTTGAGAGTTTTCTACAAAACCTCTTTTACTTTTCATTAAAGTTTATACTTTTAAATCATAGACTTAGAGGCAATTATAATAAATAACACAGACAACCTGTATTCCCTTCGCTCCATTGTTACCAACAGTAACTAATGCACTATAAATTATATTAATGCACTATAAATTAAATATACATTCATACAGAGAAGGGGAGATGTAGACCATCCTTTTACTACAGGGTCCTCCTTGTGACATGGTCCTTTGTCCGACGGGGAGGCATAAAGGATACGGAAATGTTGAACAGAAGTTTCTATGTCCATAGAACCTTGATTACTAAAGAGTTCTTGCACACAGTATTTGTGTATAGTTCTGTCTCTCCTCTCTCTCTCTCTCTCTCTCTCTCTCTCTCTCTCTCTCTCTCTCTGTGGGGGGGGGTATGTGTGTGCATGTTTGTGTATGTGTGTGTTTGGTGTATGTGTGTGTACTTGTGTGTGTATGTACGTTTGGCGTGTGTGTGCTTTTTCTGAACTTTCAACGTATTATATTCTAGATATTCTTGAAAATCTTTGGCAGGACACTGTCAGGCTTATTGTTTTTTAAACAAGAATGCCTCTGATATTTTATTGAGAAGCTGGTAAAAACCACCTTGAGCCTCAAACATTATTTTTCCCACTTTCTCAACTTGCTGAAAGATGCTAATGAGTTGTGTTCCCCTGACTGTGCTTAAGGGGCATTGTGTGCAGAGCAACACAGGGCTGTGCAGGTAGACTTGACAAGAAAATGCGACCACTTTGAATTGGTTTACATTCAGGATGAAACCATCCGCACACCCCTCACTTCCATTCCTGTTTGAACCACTTAACTTTACACTTGATATTTTCCCCCTGAATTTCTTTCTTCTAACTTTATCTCTGTGCTTTACAGATATGCTTTCTCCAGACAGGTCTACAGCCAGAGGTTTGGGAAAGGCCTAAGAAGGTGTAGTTATCAAAGAGCTCTTCCAAAGGGGGTCATGTAATCCCAAGACCCTACCCTTTCTCCTGTGACCAGCAGGCCGTAGCTACGTGGAGCGCACCTCCCACCTTGGCAAAAGCATTTGGAACATCTGCACGGCATTAAAGCCCAGAGTAAATGCTTCCTCTTCTATTTAAAGGTAATTTGGGCATGTATACAGTGTGTGTGTAGGGGGAGTTGTTTGTTTCTTTGGCCTATATGATACAAAGGCAGTCATTTGAAATGTACACAGACAATACTTTCTTTAAATCTGAATGTTGGCACATAGCAATTTTGCTAATTGGTTAGCTTGCTTCCTTTGCCTTGATATTTCAATAATTATTTTTTGTACTAACTGGAAGAAGTGTTCTTTTTTCTTTTATCTAAGCATTAGCTCCTAGAAAGAAAATTATCTGTTGCTCAAGTTTCAGTACTTCGGTGGGCACATTTTATTAAAGTTCCTTTAAGCAGGGAACATGCACCCTGCATCTTCATTCCCATTTGAACAACTGAATTTTACACTTGATTACCCTCCCCCTCAAGTTTCTCTTTTCTAACTTTTTCTCTGTAAAATGACCCAAATGAGAGAACTCCTGTCTGAAAGGCTTGACACATCTCTCTCAGGAAACAGGTGCAACTGGGCCTCATTGGAGATTATCAAACACAATTCTTATGCCAATTACAATGATATAGTTGTTGTCAGAAGTTTCTATCCTGCTGGGTCCCACAGCCATTCCAAAGTAACACGCAGAGGTCTACATTAATTATAAACTCATTGGCCTATTGTCCCAGGTTTCTTATTAACTCTTATAACTTATATTAACCCATAAATCTTGTCTGTGTTAGCCAAAAAGTTTGGTACGTTTTATCAGTGAGGCATTCTCATCTTGCTTCCTCTGTGTCTGGGTGATGACTGCAAACTGAACCTTTCCTCTTCCCAGAATTCTCCTGTTCTAGTTGCCCCACCTCTACTTCCTGCCTGGCTATTGACCAATCAGCATTCATTAAGGCAATATAAGTGACAAATCTTTACAGGGTACAAGACCAATATCCCACAGCACATAGTAGCCATTCAGATGGGAAATAAAATGAACCAGGACCTTAGAGTTGCCTTAGGGGTAGAGGTGCCCGCTCCCAAGCCTGAGGATCCTTTAATCCTAAGGAGAGCACCAACCCCTGCACACTGTCTTCTGACCACATACACATTTGCTGCACCCCTACAGGTGCAAACACAAATAAAAAGCAGTGTTTAATAAATTAGGAAGACCATAAATTATGTAGTTTGCAATCCTGGCAAGTGATTCATTTGCTTAATCTTCCTAGACAGCAGACAGTGGGCAGACACAAATCATTTTTTAATGCAAAACTTCTTTGCCTTAGTATCAAGCACAGGAAATGCAAAACAGAATGTTAAAGGTGATCTAGCTAATAGCTTCCCCTAGCACGAAGACCGTTGTCCAGAGTCAACAGACTTACTTAAATTTCTGTGAAAGTTATTTTAGAAAAGGTAAGGTATAAAAAAGCTGGTGTCTGAGTGTGTGCACGCATGTGTGTGTGCATGAGTGTGTGTGTGTCTGTGCATGTGCAAATGCATCCACTGAACTATATCTACTCATTGAGATGTACCCCATTGGAAATAGAGGGTGTGCGCTAATTTTCAGATTTCGACTTACTTGTTTAACTACCTATTAAGTGGCATTGTACTTGCCTGCCATGCAGCTCTCTGTATTATAGATGACATAATTATTGTAATTCTCAGTTTTGAAAGCCCTCCGTCTCAGAGCCTTTCCTCCCCCCTTTGGGAAAATGAAAACAGCTCCTTCGCTCCGTGCTCTGCTGAGATGACTGACAATTGATGCAAACACACCAAGCTCCCACAAATAATTCTAATTTCCATCCAAAATAAAAATGTGTTAATTCCTCATGCCTATAACAAAAATATTTTCCTAAGGGTTCTGTTTACGCAGATGTAGTCAGTTGTGTCGCTGGGGTGCGGTAGTGAAAACAGCAATGTGACCTGCTGAGATTTCGCAGCAGATTGCAATTTACAATCGAGGCAGCAAGAACCACTGAAGTGCACAGCTCTTGCCCCAATCACTCATTAATCGGACCCAAAGAGGTCTCCATAAAAGGCACCAAATCCAGTGGTGCAGCCCATAAATTGGAAGGCCTCCTCTATTTCCTAAAGAGGAAAGGTGACTGAAGGTGTTGAATCCTGTGTAGGATCTGTCTTGTACATACACCCTTCAAATACCAGTGCTTGCTAGCTTAGCCCCGCTCTCTCTGGAAAGTTCTGAATATTTCACACTGTGGCAGTGTCCCAGAATCATAAAATGTCAGTGTGCCGCTTTCTGTACAAGGCAAGCGAGGGGTTGGCTTTTGTGATTTTCTGTACCTGTACAAGTCATCTGGCTTCTTCGCTACCGAATCTGTGGAGTAGAGGGTTAGAATATGCAAATTCATTTTAAGAATATTTTTGGAAGTATGGAAAATAGCTATTGGGATAATTTCGTTCAGTTCAACTTCCACGCAGCTTCAGCAATGGGAATATATTTGTTCCCTTTCCGTAAGGAACTCTGATCATAATAGCCTTGAAGACTGCCCATTTTGATGAGAAAAAAAAAGAGAAAGGAAGAAAGAAAAACAATGAAAAAAGAAAGAAGGAAGGAAGGAAAAAAAGAAAGAAGGAAGGAAGGAAAGAAGAAAGAAAGGAAGGAAGGAAAAAAGAAAGAAAGTATTCCTTGTCAAATTGTTTATTTTAGTCATTTTTAGAATAACGGGTCTGATTTCTATTTTTTTTCATTTGCTGAGTAACTCCTTTATTGACAGCGTTCACTTGCAGTAAATGGCCGCTGGGACTTTGGTGGACGACAGAGCAAGGAACTCACGATAATCAGGCTGCTGGTCGGAGTCTTGGTGCATAGAACACCCTAGTCAACGAGCCACCTCCCCTGGGGCCTTACTGTGTTATCTACACATGACTATACGGACAGCGCCGTGATGTCTTCTGACCTGAAGACGAGCGTATTCGTGTGCTCACACATATGCAAGAAGAGGTGGAGAAACAGGGCGCTTGTGATAATAGAAGCGGCCCCACTTTTGCTTACAAGTGAGTTCTGGAACCTGTCATGAAATGGAATATCACAACATAGATTTTATATATATATATATATATATATATATATATATATATATATATATTTGCAGAGAAAGGGTGCAGTGACTGGAGTTTTACATTTTTAACCAAGGAACATATCACAGTAACCATAGCCATGACAAAAATAGACTGGATGCTAAAAATGAAGCAGCTGCAAGCCACTTTTAGGATTAAAGCAATTTACTTATGCTTCAGGTCCTAAATGCACACTGCACACTCAACGGAAAAGAGAGGGTGGCATTGCCTGCAGCTTCCAGCTCTCCTTTGCCCGTAAGGGTCACCATCCAGATGCAAGTCCTGCCTCTCTCTCTCTCTCTCTCTCTCTCTCTCTCTCTCTCTCTCTCTCTCTCTTTCTCTCTCTCTCTCTCTCTGTAAACCTAGCAAGGGTAAAGAGGTGATGTTTAAGGATCCTGGCATGGCAACCTGTTGCAAACTCTCAAACTCTCTTTTAAGAGTGGCCTTCTGGGGAGGTGGTTCAGTTAATAGAATTCTTCTCACGGGACCACAAGGGCCTGAACTCAGCTGCACAGCAGCACACATGTGAAAACCATGCTTAGTGGAATGATTACAGCCCCAGAACCGGGGAGGGGATGGTTCCTCTTGCCTTGCCAGTCAGCCAGTCTAGCCAAATTGGTGAGACTGGTTCTGTGAGAGACATCGTCCCAACAAAACAGGTAAAGAATACTAAGGGCACACATGGCATTGACTTCCAGACCCCTACAAATGCCTGGAAGCGCAAACGTGCCACACCCACATTTATGTACACACAGACAAAAAAAAAACATGTACACACACAAAGGAAAAACATCTCTGTCTCCAGCACGCATCAATTTTCTGTTGAATTGCTAGCAGTTGTGTTTATTTTCTTAGCATAGGGAAAAACTGAACATAATCCAGGGCAGTTGAAAAAGAACAAACGTCTGAGCTGGTGCTTCCTTCCTCTTGTTCATGTTTTCCCCAGTAAACAGATATGTGTGGTGGTGGTGGGAACAAAATCTCCAGGAATAATATATTTTTAATCCACTCTTCTGGGGACAGAGGAGTCCAAAGCACCAAGAAGCAGGTGAAAGCACAGAGTACATTCACGAACAAGCACTTGTGACATTCATGGGATACTGCGGGAGTACCTTCCACTGCTCAGCCAATAGTCGCTGAAGCACAAGCCCATGGTGCTGCGGGAGTGCCTTCTGCTCAGTCAGCCAATAGCCGCTGAAATACCAGCCCACTGGGGCGTGGTATATTTCTCTATTAAAAAGAGCTGCAGGTCTCGGCTCGGGCCTCTTGGTTCTGGCGCTTGGTTCCGGCTCCTGCTCCCAGCTCCTGCTCCAGCGACTAGGTTCCCTTCCTGACGGTTTATGGTGTATGTAAGTTTTACCCCCCGATATAAATACCCCCTTAAAACATAATTGGTGTGGGATTGATTCACCATTAATGGGACTTCTTTGTGTGATCATCCTACTTTGGCACAACCTCTAGATGCTTTCCCGCAACGTGAGAAAATTATAACTCCAAGTCCCTAAAGAAGGATGAATAAAAGCTGTCTGAAACAGAAGAGGCCATGACTAAGCCATGTGAAATACAAAGCAAACCACAGGTATCACCTGTAAATATCACCTGCTTTCTTGGAAAGCAGAAGTCTGAGTGCCACCATCGGAAGACATCTGCCAGCATGGACCCATACCCAGTGATACTGTCAGGTAGAATTGATATTTGAATTATGGAAAATGAGATCTGGGATATGGCATCATGTGGGCATAATCACAGGTTGGGTTCAATACGGCACCCATAGCTGAGGAGCTAATGGTACTGGATGGCCTCTGGAGGAGGGGTTTAGTGTCCTCCAGGGTTGTACTCATAGTAAGCTGCCCCTGCTTGGTGGATAGAGCCCCACACTGAAGCATATACATGAAGTGCTATTTGGTCTCAGCGGGTTATTAAAAAGAGGAGGAGGAGAAGACAAAATGGAGTTGGGATGGGAAGGTGACAGAGGGGTTCTATGAGAAATTGGAGGGGGATTGGGTTGGATACAATATAAATACATTGTGTCTGTGTACGAGCTTACTAAAGAATACGTATAACCTTTGGAAAAGGGTCAGAACCAAGTAACAATGCTTAAGGATGCCATGCTCTGTGAATACTGCCTAAAGTTCCAGAAAGCATACGTCTATGGTTTATCTTTCCAGAGAACGGAATATCTCGCAAGCAAAGTGTCAAGCAGAGCAGAGACTCTCCTCAGGTAATACAACCTCTTGGAATCTGGGTACTGATTCATCCCCTGCTCCCCAGGAGCTGAGATAGCATTCCATTGAGAAGCCAAGTTCTGAGGTCCATAGATTGTAAATCGAGGAGAAAAGGGAAGATAATTCCCAAAGAGTAATAGATTTGAAGAATGAGTACAAAGACAGATACAGAAACTCTTCTTGACTCACGGGTGCCTGAAACATCAACATGATAAAGACAATCATTCAGATTGGCTTTAGTAGTCTAATCAAAGCCCAGGGGGAAGATGGCGGAGCTAGGTGTGGAAAGGAATGGATGCCTCACACACACAATCATTTGGTGACATAAATTTCCCCCTGCATCCCCTCTTTGAGACTCAGGATGGCTTAACAGAAGCAAGCATGAAGCCCAAGGGTCTACTGAAAATTTTTACGACATAAGGTCACCAGTGACAATCAGTGGTGAAAGGGGGGAACTGGGTGTACGATGGCGCCTCCTAGGTGGGAGATAAAATGAAGACCAGGAGAGCTGTAGCCACGCCCCAAGGGAAGTGAGGGCTTCGTGGAAAGCAAGGGAAGTTTCCATAAGGGCATGGATACAGGATCTTAAAGCCATCTCGGGAGCAGATGGAGGACAAAACCATAAACATATCTTTCTCAGCATTGCCTTTATTATAATAGTTTTTGTCTGTTAATCAGATTTTTAAAAAATAATTTACATGTACAGGTGTTTTGCCTAAATGTGTATCTGTGTCCTACATGCATGTCCATGGAGGCCAGAGAGGATGTGGGATGTCATCAGAATGGAGTTCTATATGGTTGTTAGCCACCATGTGGGTGCTGGGAATTGAACCCCAATCCTCTGGAAGGGCAGCCTTCTCTCTACCCCCTCAACCAGAATTTTGTGAGTAGAAAGGACTTTGCATCATTCTGAATGTGTGCAAGCATTCCGAAGTGCATACCATGAAACAAATAATTGGAATGCTTCCTCTCCTCTACTCCGAAAAAGAAAGATTAGAAACAACTTTTAACTATTGTTTACCGCAGGAAGAAAGCCATGCTTCACAGAAGTAATAAACTCTGGTACCTGGCCATTTTTTTTAATATTTATTAGGAAATATTTATTAAAAACAACATTAAAATGAAATTCTACTCAATGAAGGTAAGAGAATTAAGACAGAAGAAAAAAGAAAAAAAATTCCACAGGTTTATTCTGAACTCTCCGTGCCCTGAATGGCAGTAGGCTAACTGTAAAGGCATGACATCACATGTGTAAGGAACATCATGTACACAGACGGCCACACAACAACACAGCATGCGTAAGCTACTGTTTTTCTTTGTCACAATACTGCTTCACTCAACTGAGTTTGATTTGGCTAGAACACTGCTTAGAAGACGCGATTCTCATGCTCACTGTCACGCGTGAGCCTCCCTGAAGATATTTCATCTTCCCAGACAGGGCAACGTTTGACTCGGAGCACAGAAGTTAAATCGATTCCATGTTCCATTCCTTTCCATCCCTTTTAAAACTGATGCTAACGATTAGGTCGTCTTTTTCTGGGCCTCACTCTAAACTGTAAGCATAGCATTTCATTTCAAAGTACTTAGCGATGCCTGCTACCGTAGGTTGAATGTAGTGGGGTCGCGAGACAGAAAGAAAGGAAAAGGACTGGACTATGATGGGACTCGTTGGGAGAAGAACGTTTTTGATGAACAGGCAGTGAGGTGATGGTGAGTGGGGCCAGAATATATCGCATGCGTTTATGAGACTGTCAATGAATAAATTCATTTTTAAAAAAATTAAAAAAGAAAGCCACTGTGCAAAGTTACCGGTTCGTTAAAATAATGATTCCCTATTTTTAAGAACTTCTCACAATTCCTATTTGACAGTTCCACACATCTTCTACCATGAGGCTATTTCTTTTTTGATTTTGTCAGATGCGCAGCTATTCCCATAGCACCGGCAGAGGGGGGGCGGCGGGGAGGAGTGGAGAGGGAGCGTCTTTAAACTCATCGTACCCCTTAACAACTTCACAGGGAAATTAAAAAGCACATCTGTAAATAAATGCATCATTAGATTCTCATCAATTTGTAAGCTTCACTTGATGCCTGGCTCAAATAATCCCACAAGGAAGACGAGGGGAGTGTTGGGTTCCAGGCACATGCCAAGCAGATGAAGAGAGGGGATGGACGGGTGGGGGAAGCTGGTTATTTAAACGAATGTCTCTGCAGATGCTAGAGATACCTTCCTACAGTGAAGGACGGAAGGCTGTTTTGCACACGCAGCTACCAAGGCGTGCGTTAACGGCGGAGAACTCTGGACACATTAAAGAGCACGGTAAACTAATGATGCGCCTGAATGGTAACAGGTTGCCATTAGGCCAGCATCTGCTCTCATCAGAGTTAATTATTCAGTTGCTTTGTTTTCCAAGGAGGTGCCTGGTAAAAATGGAGCGGAATCTTAATTAAAACACATTTCCAAACTCCTTGGATGCTCATCTCATCGAAAGAAAGCAGGGCAATTTTCGCCATAGACATCAAGCTTCAGTTGAGCTGTCTAATGGAAGACGGAACTCAGCCAATGCGACTGGTGAGGTATTAACTATTGGGATGCCCGGAACACGCAGAGAAGTGCCTTGAGAAGCAACCGACTTCTTCCTCAGAATACTAGGCCAGATACCAAGGAAGGTAATAGATTTAATTTTCTTCACTATGTGAGATAGCAACCAAAATGTTGTAGATATGTGTTTTTGACAGTAAAATATATGAGGCTAAGGTGAATGCCTTATGTAAGCCCAAATTTATTATTTAGGACCCAAAAGTATACCCTATAAATTAAGTTAGGCATAATAGCACATAACTTTAATCCCAGCATTCAGAAGGTAATGCAGGAAAGCTAGAACTACATAGTGGGTCCCTGTCTCAAATCACACACACACACACACACACACCATACATATTAACTTTAATATTTTAAACATTTCAAAAATGTATTATTGCCTCAAATGAGCACTAGCCTATCATCATGCCAGTGGGAATAAATCCCTAATATCTATAGAAATACATCAAATATTTACAATGTTCATTAATAATTTACAATGTTCATTAATATACCATAGATATAGTCACATCTTATAAACATTCCATATGAAGATAGTGCTATCATACCAATGCAGATATTGATAGAATAAAATGTTTTCTAAGTCTTTGTTTTTCTTCATTTCCTGATGTAAAAAATTCAAACAATCAATAAAGAATAATCATCACTTTTGACCTATGACTTAAAATATTGGCAAAGAGATAGATGATACAAATGAAATCAGAAGGAAAGATAGGAAGAAAGGAGGAAAGGAAGGAGGGAGGGAGGGAAGAAAGGAGGGAGGGAGGGAAGGAAGGAGGGAGGGAGGGAAGAAAGGAGGGAGGGAGGGAAGAAAGGAGGGAGGGAGGGAGTAAGAAAGGGAGGGAAGGAGGGAGGGAGAGAGGGAGGGTGGAAAGAAAGGAGGGAGGGAAGAAGGAAGGGAGGGAGGGAAGGAAGGAAGGGAGGGAGGGAGGAAAGGAGGGAGGGAGAGAGGGAGGGTGGAAAGAAAGGAGAGAGGGAAGAAGGAAGGGAGGGAGGGAGAGAGGGAAGGAGGGAAGGAGGGAGAAAAGGAGGGAGGAAAGGGAGGGAGAGAGGGAGGGTGGAAAGAAAGGAGGGAGGGAAGAAGGAAGGAAGGGAGGGAGGGAAGGAGGGAGGGAGGGAGAGAGGGAGGGTGGAAAGAAAGGAGGGAGGGAAGAAGGAAGGGAGGGAAGGAAGGAGGGAGGGAGGGAGAGAAAGAGGGAAGGAGGGAGGAAGAACAACCAGGAGAAAGAAGTTGAATTACACCATAGCAATAGAAGTACAGTTCAGGCAACAAGTGTTACCAACTCCTGCCCCAAACTTTGGGGACAATGAATTTTCTCTGAATCCTCAGCATCTCTCACACTGTCTGGAGGGTCAATGACAAGTGCTACGGGAGGAGATTCTTTGTACGGATAGTTTAATGTTGACTTCATTCTGTTATCGTGTCCCATAATACTTGAACCCAGTACTGACATGGGAAAGTGGAGACACATACTATCACCCGGTTTGGTTGGTGTCCCCTGAAACATGTATATTGCATCTCAGGGATTCCTTTGTAGCCATAAAGTAATAATGGCATTAAGAATGAGTAATTTAGTTATTGATAAAAATATTGACAGTCAATATATCCCATGAACTCCGAAGGAAATATAGAGATCTCAACTTCTCCCGCCTTTCTTCACCAAACTATTGATAAGCCTCAACCACTAAGACTAGGTGTATTTCATTTCCCTGTGTATCTTTGCATAATTCCTATTGCTCCGTTTATAGTTGGTCTGAGTGCTGTCTATACCTAGGTCATTGGTTGCTCGCAGGTCCCATATCATATCTCCCATGGCCATTTGCCCAGGGCTCACTGCTTTCACGAGAACTGCTACTCTGGGCTTCCCAACTCAAAAGAGCAGGGGAGTCACTACCCGCTCCAATGCCGCCGCTCTCTGCCTAGCTGTGCTGAAAGCATTGCTCCTTCTGGGAGGCATACATCATTAGTCCGGTTACAGGCTAAGGCGCCGTAACAGATGGATCCCAAACAGTAAATTGAGAAAAATGGAATGTTGTTTTGTTCACATGGACCAGGCTGGAAGCGGACAGGCAATCCCGGCTAGCGGCAGAGCTCTGTTTCTGGAGGTCGTTCAAGTCTCAGCTTAGTCCCATCTTCCCTTCCAAGTGTCTAGGGTGCTGGAATCTGCTGAAGGTGGGTCACGGTCACTTCTCACCCCTGGGATGGACATTAAAAGGGAGATGGAAATTTCCCTTTCAGCACAAAAGTTGTGCATAGCATTTTAGTTTACCTTCCACTGACAACAATCTAGCCTTTTGGATTCAGCTAACGGAAGCCAACACGGGCCAGCAAACACTGCCTATGGCATGGTAGTCATGTTCTCAATAACTACACAAAGACAGAGAAAGCACGGATTCTAGTGAAATCAGAGAAAAGCACAAAGTAAGCATCAGGCAGGGTCATCTTATCGCCACTGAAATGCCTTCTTTTGTGAATGGAACCCACATGGAGCCTGCCATTTAAGTGACGGTTGTGCGTTCCCGCCAGGAAGCCCTGATGCAACAGCATCGGTAAGTACTACTGTTCCGCGTGAAGAAAAAACCAGCATGCTTCTGTAAACTCATCAGAAAATTTTGTCTTTTATCCTAGCTCTTGGAAGCATAAAGTAACCCTAAATACAATTTGGTTACATTCTTCTGTTCCGTACATATGAAAAACGGAAAACCACACCACACAAAAACTGAGACAAAAGATGAAAAGATTGCAAGCAATGGCGTACTTTTATATACAGGATTATTGGCCTAGAAGTCTGGAGGACAGAATTCTAGGGTGCATTACTGCTTCTCTTCTCTCAGAGTTATTTGGGAAGTCTTTATATACTAATCTAGAGGTTCCTTTTGGACTTCAAACAGGCGCCAAAATTCAATTCAATGACTTACCCATACTCTACAAAGTCAGTTCCAGATTTTATACAGGGCTTTTTTCTTCTGCTACAGTAGCTGAGAATCGTGGTACTAGGATCTCAATAATTATTTTTTGAAAGATAAGATGATGCGCAATTAGAATGGCCCCTAGTTATGCCTGATAGAATGCCGCGTTTCTCAAACATGTCACCGCTTCGCCCGTCAGTTACATGCTCAACACAATGGTGAGCTCTCGCTTCTGTTCAGAAAAAAATAATGACTGCTTGAACTATAAGCAAAGGGTGGTGCTCTTCAGTTCGAGACTGTGACAGTACCGAGCTCTCTAGGTACTACACAGTCCACGTTCATTATGTATCTGCGTGAGAATACCCTGGTGATGTCCCGCTCCACATTCGATGGATATACTCCAATAATTATTTTTAAATTATATTCTTTTCCTTAACAAAGAAAACAAGGAAGTCAGGGACATAGTGTCACTAATTGCCATTGACCTATAAACAGATATCATTGATTGAGAGCTAAAGGAAAGCTTCGTGATCCCCAGTGGCTCATCAGTGAGGAAATGAAAGATGCTGAGAAAATATGAAGTACCTACTCCACAAAACATGGTCCTTGTTAGAAAGCAGGGTACAGTTTGATGAACGAGTTAGCAAATGTATTGGGGTCTCACAACAGCCAACTTCAAGTTAACACACAGAAACAGCATAAATCAGAGGTTTCGAAAAGCCGTATGTCCATCGCAGAAGCCCGATCGGACGAATTGACTGACACTGGGTTGCTGATGAAAGGGTAGACTGACAGGGACCTGTGAAATATAACCCAATGTAGGTAATCGTTAAAGTTTATGCAGCAGCATCATTAAAGTCTGGCCCTGCCTTGCCTCCAGCTCTTCACTGGGTGAGGGAACCAGCCAATCTGATCATTCAGGCAAAGGATAGCTGGGCACAGTGTTTTAAAGTGTGACCTTAGCTTCACCAACTTTCAGAGACTGTCGTCTGGAATCTGGAAACATTTCATCTGAATGTTGGTTTTGCTCAAACAGCCTGCCTTTCAACTGGATACTCTTAAAAGTTTCTCTCTTCCTTTTAAAATTAGTGTTTATTATTTTAATCTGTGGGGATAGAATAACATTGGTATTGGGGTGGGTGGGGCTTAAAAGACAGCTGTGGATAATAAAGGTTTAGATAACAAATGTTCCTGAAAAACATACGTAGCAAGAAACATGTGGAAAGGTCAGGATCTATTAAGGAATATATACATATTATTATTATACATATATAATACATTATATAATATATATATATATATTCCTAAATAGAACAGGATATAGAAATTGCAAGATCTATTTAGGAATATATATATATGTATATGTATATGTATGTATATATATAATTATTACACATACATCATACATTATATATTATATATATTCCTAAGTAGCCCCTGTCCTTTCCATATAAGGTTACATATATATGTATGTATATATAATATTTTATATATATGTAATAAAAATTAGTGGGGAAAAATGGCCATGAATTTAAATGAGAGTGAGGATGGGTATATAGAATGTTTCAGAGGCGCATTGGGGAAGGGAGAAACGTAATTATAATCTCAAAATTTAAAAAAAAGTGCCTCATAGTCTTGTGCAGTCAAAGGCTCAAACCCCAGTGGCTGGTTCTGTTTGGGGAGACTTAGGAGGCGTGTTCTTTAGGAGGAAGTATGTCACTGGAGGCCAGCTTTCAGAGTTTCAAGACTCACACCGTCTCCACTTGGTTTTCTCTATTGACACTTGTAGTTCACTATGTGAGCGCTCAGCTTCCTGTCCCTCTCGTACCCACCCACTGCTTGCTGCCATAGCTCTCCTCTGGAAACATAAATCACGTAAACTCCTTCTGTTAAGTTGCTTGGTCACGGTGTTTTATCCCAGCAATAGAAAAGCAAGTAAGACAGCAATCTGTCCTAAACCAATTTGTAAAACATAGAAAGAACTTCAGGGCCAAAGCAAGAAGCCTTGGTAGGTTGACCTCTGCTTGTCTTTTGGGATTGTTTGTCACAACCCCTTCTTGCTCCACATTTGATATGGTCTATAATTTCCAGGCCTTCTGCCTGCTTCTGAAACGAAGCAGAATGAGTAAGATATCTTTAACACGGGACATATTGGGTCTATGTAGAAATGCATATCACTGTTCAAATGGCATGATTCAACACGCCTTGCCATATCTTGCAAATATTATTATTATAAATAGACATGGATTTTTTTAAAAAAAGAAAAGAGGTTGTCAGTTTAAATTGCTAGAGTCCAAAAATCTTTATTCATGAGCACTGGTTCAGGACAACCTACGGCCAAGGTACCCTCCCTACCCAATCTTATAAGTGTAGGAATTCCATTTCTGCCAAGAGAACTGTTCATCTCCAGGGCAGTCGTGACACGACTCTAAAGCATCTGAGATGGTGTGATATAAAAATCAACTCGACTCAAAGTAAGAGTGTCAAATCTGGAAGCCAATTTTATGGGGTCCTTAGAGAACTTAACCAACGGGTTGATGCCCAGGTTTATTTAATATCCTTCCTCTCATTGGTGGCTCCAAGTTCATGCTATCTTTTTCAGGGCTGTGAGTCTGTAAGATCAATATTTTGTAATGAGATTGCAAGGTTTTGCCTTCCGTTGTAGATTTTTTTTTAATTCCTGTTTTCCTTTCTCTGACTTGGTCTCCACATAATCCCATCCACCTTTCCTTCTATCCATTCTCCATCATTCCCTTCCTTTCTTCGCTCAACTATGTCCTCTGGGCTCACGGTGTTTAGGTGTGCATAGCAACCATCTATGGCCACAAGTCTGGGACCTGCCACAGCTTGCGTGTGCCCCAAGACCCTCCAATGCCAGAGCAATAGGTGCTTCCTAGACACTGCTATTAAAAAAAATAGAAATGTCTGATGCCTAATTGCAAATTTGAGCTCCCCCCCCATCGCGGTTGGATCATATAGTATACTTACCAGTAGGTGTGAAGACCCGCTATGCGTTTATGGCTTAGCCAACTAGAGATCTAAGGATGGGTTATAAACTCTCACTTTATGAGATGTTGAGAGAGAGAGAGAGAGAGAGATTGAGCCCTCTACTATGGAGCTTTTAAACATCCCAACCACAACAGATGGCCCGTGCCATTTTGTACGGAGCATCCCTTAGGAGCAAACCCTCGTAGAGGCTATTAAAGTTTCTGCTTGCCCGAGAAAACGCCATTTCAATATTGATGACGATACCTGTACGACCTCTATTGAAAACAAAGTCAGCGAGGTTTTCCCCTTGGCGCAGGGGGAGTGAACATTGAGGCAGGAAGTGTCCACCCGCCCAGGACGACACGTATCTTTGAGACCTGAGGAAAATGACAGCAGGGTAACCCAACCGCATCCCCCCAATACAAAGAGCTGCTCAAGGAATAAAAATAAAATAGGCACACGACTCCTCAAAGGCACATATTTGATTCTAGTTGTTAAGCGTCGAGTGTTGGAATTTTTTTTGAAGAACTGTCGCTATTTAATAGAGGTGAAAGTTTTAATGTGAACACCGCCTGTGTGAGCGCGTGTGTGCAAAGTTGGCGTGACACATTCTGCTCAAATTAGACTTCTAAATAACTAGTGACAGCTGTGGTACTTGGAAATCGGTTGGGTTGCGACAATGATGTCATGGGCTTATATAAGTAAAATAGGTGTATTTATCAGATGCGGGGCTGACGAATAGGTCGTTCTCTGAAAGAGATAGCAGGCGGGCATTTTCACGCAGAGGCTGAAAACGCGCTCCACCTCCAAGCCAGTATGTTTCAACTCGTTAAATTGCTAGCCTCGCGTGTCTCTGAAAAACACACAGGCCCATTTGGAGAGCGGAGACGGGCCATACAAAATTATTTCATGAGAAATAATTAGCATGAGAAATTACCAGACAAAATGGTGACTCTGTATTCACTTATGGCCCTCAGTCGTCATGAAAACTCTTGCTATGCCGAAGACTTTCTCTTCGGTCCACAATAAAAATTGTTTAAAACATCACCCGGAAAACAACCAAGTCTTCAGAACCACATGTTATTTTTCTAGAGGCATATGAGTAGCTAAATATAATTGTAAGAGCAATTAGAATTAATTAAATTAGTTAAATATATTTCCTCTTATAAAACATTGGCCAAAGATGAACACTAAGGAATAATCTGCCTAAAAGTTAGGGCAAAACGCAATACAAATGAGCACGGGGAATTATTATTTAACCAACTTACCCAGAATAATTGAAGAAAGTTATGTTATTCAGAGTAAGGAAATGAAGGAAAATTCAAATTAGGGGTGTGAAGCATGAAGATTCCTTCCAGTTACTAGAACCCAGACTCATAAATAGGTAGATCTGGCTTCTCTTCACACTCATAAGTACAGGAATATGGTAGCAATGTCACGGACTTATTTTGATATTGTTCTGTAAAAGATCAGGTTAAGTATACAAGCATTATTCATCTGTGTGGAAAGATTTCATGCGCGTTCTCAATTCAAGGAAAGCTCTTAAGAAATGAATTCATTTTCATTTTGAAACCCAAGATGCGGCTTGTAAAATGTCTTCCTCCAAGCCCTTTAGCGAAGGAGGCGAGACTTGCTTTCAGAACCACGGAGGATGAGCGCTCTTCCATGGAAGCGCATTTCCCTCACGTGCTCTCTCTCTGCGATGCTGTCTGTCTCTAAAATCGGGGAGTCTGGTGCTAACACACTTCCTTCCCTGAATCATCAGCGACTCTCGGTTCAGCTATTAAGCATTTCAAGACAGTCGTTCGAGAGCGAGTCTATCTCTTCTAATCCTGTGTAGGCTAAATGAAATTCAAGTTCTCAAAATGGCTCGTCATCGTAGAGGAGGAAGGAAGACGTGCCGAAGAGGACACTTGGAGGAAGAGTTGCTTCCAAAAGAAGCCATGGTGATACAATATGGTAAGAGAAAAGAAAAAAATGTTTGCTGTGTCCTCTCGGCTGGAGCGTCTCCTGTTTGGAGATATTTCACAAAATGATTTCACAGGCAAATGGTTTAATGCATGGCCAGCCAATTTAGCCTTTATTTTAAATATATTCTTTATGCATATAGATATTTTGAGATTGCGCCTTCTGGAATGATTACTGAAACCACATTGAAGAGTCATTATGCAGAAACATGGGTGTACGAACAGTTCATAGCTCGGGGGAACTATGAATAGCGCCGAGTGAGTCTTGTTAGAGAGTTCACGTCCTGGTTATTTAAAAGAACGGTTTTGGTGGCATTGATTCATTCTAGCTCTTCTCATTTGCATCTCACTAAAATAAACTACAGAGAAACAATCGCACTCAACTTTTTGGAAAGGAATATTGATGAAGGTGCACAACATGAGGGAATGAAGTAGGGGCTGGTCCCAGCAGAGGACAGCTCTCCTTTGCCCAAGATGATGCCTTAACTCTAAGAAAATGCAAGCAAGCACCTATGTGATTCAGATTTACGTATTCTATAGGCCAGTGTAGCAGGGGAACATCTTGCTAGTTTCCAGAAGTTTCATTGATAATTTTGTGGAACAAAGTAAACAGGGTGTCGCGGGTTGCTCTAATATTACAGAACAATGTCAGCTAAAGGTGATTATAGCACAGCACTAGACACCCCCAAAGTAACAGGAAAATGTGAATTTAAATCTTTTTTTCTATATGGTTGTAAGTTTAATGAAATAAAACAGAATAACAGTTTTGTCAAAATTTGAACATCATCTTGTAAGAAATGGGGTCTTTGAGGTGACTAGTGATGGACCCATTTATTAACACTTAAAGTGATTAGGAAAATCTTTATTTCCATATATCAAAACAGCAAACTACCTTTTATACAGTCATGGTAGACCTGGATGTAATGGCTCTTGCCTATCTTCCCAGTACTGTAGAGGCAGAAGCAAGAAGGTTGCCACGAATTCAAGGCCAGCTTGAGATTATAGTGTGAGAACCTGTCTCAAAACGCAATAAACAAACCAACCAACAAATACGGTTTTGGAAGAAATGGGTAATACTTCGAAGACTTTGGCGGACACTGATATTAAGACATTGTTTAAAGAGTAGGTGTGCCTCCGTACACACTCCTATCCATAATTACGTACCCTGCTTAAAAGGTCCCACAGTCAACATCAGCTGCAAGATTGCACTGCAACCCGCTGAATGAGGCTGAAGTTGTAGAACATCACATATATTCAAAGGGAATTTTTCAAAGTCAAGGAGCTTATATTTCTAAGTACCTTCATTTATTACACGGGAGTCTTTGAAACTGTGAAGGGTATTCCTTGAGACCGCGATCCCCGTCTTTCCATTCACATAATTGACATAATTAATTCATTAGGACTTCACAGTAAGCAGTGGGGTGAAAGTGAGAAATTACAACGGATGCTCAGTGTAAATTCCCGTGCACAAAAGATGTCTCATGGATTTATTTTTTATGGGAAAGTGATTTCAAATGATCTCGTCTAAGATGAGTACAGGAAAGCGGTTAATGTTCTGACACAGTGCGTGAAGCCCCACACTGTCCTTTCCCTGAGTACCATGAAACAAACTCCCTTGCTTCCACCCCTTGTGCTATTTCCTAATGTGAATGCCTTTAAGCTGATTGCGACCAGTTACCAAACAAGTTGATTTCAGACTATTGGTTATTCATACTTCACGCGGGTGGTATAGTGGGTTCCAGGATTCTTTTACTCTGAATTAAACATCACATGTATCAAAACTTCTCTGTGCACCCACTCCACAAATATGTACAATTTTATGCCGCTCCAGATCATTTAAAATTACTAAATTTTTAAAGGAAAAGACTTCAAAGAAGTTAGTGCCGCGGTATTCAAATGGGTCTGGTGAAGCATTATGTTGAGGTATGTGGTGGGAAAATTCAGCCCGTGAACAGCAGGAAAGATGTTGGAGCAACATATGCCAACGAAATAGTCATTTGCGATCTCTTAAATGAACCCGAAAGATAGTATTTTGGGCTTTTATACAAAAAGGAGGATTTGAGTAGAAATTTTAAAATCTCTTAAAACTATAGGAAATCACTATGAATACATTTCAAATTAATCTGCTATGGTTTAATTTAGATCCATCCAATTCATTTTCATTGATAGATGTTAATCACTCAGTGATTATTTCCGCGAATAAATTTTTTTGGTCATAAAGTACGGGATAAACTTGAACTTCTGTAGGGGAAAGGAAGTGATTTGAAGAAAATGCTAAGCTCAAATGATACATTTGGACAAACTTCTTATTTCTTCCATCTATCAAATAAATTATTCAAATCGGCATCAAATGAATGTAAGTCCGTACTCTTCCTCCGCTACTCTTACAACACAGAGATGTGTTGCGTTTACTTATTCCTTTGAGGACATGCTATTTAGGACAGAGCCATTGGGGGGCCAGTAATAATCTCCTGTAGGTCATCCTTGACTCTTAGTAAAGTACCTGACCTGAGAGAGGTCAACTAGTTTTGAATCTCAGATTCCTTTAAGTGACCAAAGAACAGAGAAGTTAGCAGTAATCAGCCTATGTTAGATGAATTTAGGGGGATTTGGTGGTTTCGTTTCCTGCCAGTGAAAGGCTAAAACCAACGTGCAAACTAAAGATGGGAGAATATGCTAGTGACTGTGAATGAGTCTTTGGTCTAATATATTCCAAACATCTTTATGTTCACTCTGTTCTCAAGGGCCAAGAGTAACGTTTCCCTAACTCGGTCACCATTGAATGTAGCTTGCTTGAGCCTCACCAACTCTGGTATATTTGTAAGAATCAATAGGTATAGAAAAAGACAACTCAGACAAACCAATGCTGTATAGGTCACATTGACTGCGTCACCGCCATATTGTACCAGGAACTTAGGACACAAATATTGACAACACAGAGGCCAACAGCTGAAATAAAATAATGGAGAAAATGAAATCAATGGACAAGTCCTAAGTTTACTGAAAAACAATACTCTGGTTGTAAACTGTTTCCATTCCTCTTGGCTGGGACTAACAGGAACTGAGTTCTGAATTCCCCACCTTCAGGTCAAAGGCCTTGACCGTGAGTGAGGAGACAGCTGAGATGGTAGGAATTCTTTGCTTTCTCTTCCACCTTCCTCACAATAAATATGCTGGCAAACTATGAAAGCAAGGATCTTTGGAGTGTTTGGGGTCCTGAGAACCAGGCGCCAAAGATAAATCAAATCCAAAATAGACTTTAGTAAAGCGTAAGTTCTTCAATACAGTGGCTGAAGGAAGGACATCTATATATAAACTTGAAGACAGCCTCATCAAGGTCTTATTCGAGCCTAGGAACGCAACAGAGAATTCCTAGCTTGCCCCATGACCTCTACCCTAAAATTCTGTTCCGTACTCAAGCAGTTAACTAAGAGACTGCTCAGGAAAACAGAAGGTAGCTACCATGGGAGCAACATTGACAACAGTGCTTTATGTTGTGACCAGGACCATAGCTGGAAACCCAAACATTAATGCAGATGCCCATGCAACAGGCACAGAGATCAGAAACCAAAGGGGAGAGGGCAGTAAGATCAGGGGGTTCATATCGACTTCCAAACTCACCCCCAAGGTCCTGATGAAAGATAGTATGCACATAAATATTCATACTTGGGATAGGAAGATGTAGAGAGTATGGGGTCCATATTGACATCCAAATCCACTCCTCCAAGGTCTTGATGAAAATTAATATGCGCATACAATCTTCATACATAGGGCAGGGGAGGACAGACGAGGCAAGGAAGTGGAAGTGAGCACGTTCGCTGGACTGAGTTTAAATTCTGAATTCGTCATATCTCAAACAGGCTACAACTGAGATATCTTGGGTGGGAAAATGACTGTTTTTATCTCAAGGAGCAAATATAGGTACTCATGAGTGAGCTGAGCTCAGCCGGAATATATAGAAGGATTTTAAATCTGTTACAACACATAGTCATCGAAATGAACGCTGGAAGAAGGGTAAGGTACTTATACACGTCAGATACTGAAATGTATCATTCGCTAACTATATCCTCTTCCAGAAATGGCATGGTTTCTGCATATGAGTATTAGGTCTCAGAGAGCAAAAAATAATAGAAAACCGGCTTTCTACTTATACACTATAAATTCTTATTACAAAGCTGGGCTTTGACAGTGAAACGTGAATGCTCATTGAGGAAAAATAAAAATAATTTAGAACATACGGCCTGCTAGAAATATGTGAAGTGAAGACTCAAAATGTCTAGGTCTTTACTCAGTCCCCTGCGAGTTCCTGTATATGTCACATAACAGGTGTGCAATCCAGTCTTTTAATGTGTGACACGGGAGGCAAAGTCTTTCAGATCTACCGCAAATCGCGATCATGGGAAGCACGCGATAGCATGTGAGAAAGTATGTCTAAATCATGAAATGAGGACATAACTTCAAAGTTAGAATTCACTGTCACGAAGGCGACTTAAGAGCGTGCCTGTGATCACTTGTGTGACTACTTGTGAGCGGCTGGCTCATGACGGTCATGGTAATCCCCAGGTTTTGTAACGTAGTGAAACAAAGTTTTTTTTAATTGTACGTGCTTCTTTCTCAAGGAAGGAGGCTGCCTTACATGGTCATGTGGGGCCACAGAACGACAAAATCTACATGATCTTTATTGTGGCTCAGTCAGGAAGTGCCATGGAGCTAAAAAAACAAAATGTCATTCTGAGTGAGGCAACCCAGACCAAGGAAGACAAACATGATATGTACTCATGCATAAGTGGATATTGGAACATAGAATAATGCTACAACAAAATCAATAAGATACATAAATAATAAAATAAATAAAAATACAATAAAATATGCTACAATCCACAGACCCAGAGAGACTAGGTAAGAACGAAGGCTCATAAAGTATGACGGGATCTCCCTGGGGAAATAGAAGAGATTTCATGGGTGGATTGAGGTTGGAGTTGTCCTGCAAGTCCCACTGTGTTACTAAACAATTGATGAATCAAGGAAGAAATTGAGAAAGAAATTGAAAACTTCTCACAAGAAAGTAAAGCAGGAAGACAACATAACAAAGCTCGTGTTCTAGAGATTTCTCTACCAATTAATATCTACATTAGTGGGGCAGAAAGTTACCAGTAAATACTGTCTTGCAGCACCTCCACAAGAATATTACTTCCTTTTTCTCTTTGTCGTGACCAAATTCTGGACAGGAATCAATATAGGGAGGAAGGCTTTCTTTTGGCTCATGACTTGACGGGAAACTTTCTCTCATGTCAGGAAGTCTTGGCAGCCCATCTGTGTGGCGGCTACTTGATCACATCCTATCTATGGAACGGAGGACAGAACCGGGTTCTATGCTTCAAGTCTGAGCTGCATGACCCACTTCTTCTACCAAGCATCGTAAGTTCAAAATAGCACTGACAGCTAGGAGCCGAATGCTGGAACAATGAACCCATGGAAGACATTTCGCATCCAAATCATGGAAATAAACTAAGCTCAAAATGAGTAGAAGGGCAGTAAAAACTATCAGAACAGAAATAAGTGGGACAGAGGCTAAGACGTTCACAAAAGGTGAATCAAACAGAAAACCGATCTTCCCGATGATCGAATCCACACTAACGCACAATGTAAAAGAGAAAGACTCGACCGAGAGAAAGTTCCATGTGCTCAACCAAAGCATTATTAGAAGTAAGAAACAAGTTTGGAAACACAAATTAGCAAAACTTGATAGCAGCAATATCAAATTATCTGGAAAAGTCATGAAGAAAACAATCTCGTGTTCTGCAGCTACCAAAAAAATCGTAAGTCATGGATGGCAAGCTAGCTCAGGGTAAAGTATGTGCTGAGTCAATATGAGAGTCCAAGTCAGATAGCTAGCCCTGTTTAGAGAAAAAAGCAGGGAATGTCTCTGTGACCTCTGTGTTGGGGAAGGGCAAATGAATCTTCAATATTTTCAGATCAGGAAGTCTAGGTAAGTCAATAAGCTCCAAGTTTAGGAAGAGAGTCTGAACCAAAAATTAATATGGTAATAGAAGACACCTGGCCTCTGGCCTCCATATGCACATATACAAGCAAGTGTTCCTACATATATACATATACATATATATATATATGTGTGTGTGTGTGTGTGTGTGTGTGTGTATGCACACACATGAACATACTTGCACACACAAGATTATACTGCACACATGCATACACACACACACACACACAAATGCACCCAACAAATAGGTCAAAGATTTCTACAATGTAAACTTCAGTACATAAATAAATGAATAAGAAATTAATTATATAAGGAAAGACTATGTTGTACTAAGCACAAACACACACACAACAGAAAGAGTACAGCTTACTAAATTACAGAAATTTGTATTTTAAAAAATATCGATGTTATCCAAAAAATCTAGGAAATTCAATTTAGCTTATTAAAAAAAAAAGAAATGACTTCTATCCCAGAACTAGAAAAATGGTAAAAAAAATTTTTAGGACTATACATATACAGACATACACACATATACATACATACACACAATACATAAATACATATGCACACATATATACACACACATACATAAAGACATATACACACATACATACAAACATATATACACATACACACACATAAATATATATAATATACATACACACATCAGATACATATATGCACACATATACATGCATATACACATATATACATAAGCACATGCGTACATATACAACACACTACATACACACATGCATCCATACATACACACAGAACAAGGGAAGGAGAGACTGAACACCCAAAGCTCCCTGTAGCAAAAAGAACAGTAAGGAGCTATGAAACTGACTGAAAATCTAATACAAAGCTGTAGCATTAAATCCTCATACTGAGATTAAAAACAGGCATACAGATCAATGCAATAGAACAAAAGTCTAAAACAAACCCCATTAGCAACTGTTTTTCAGCAATGTGTTAAGATGAACACTCTAGAGAGATAATCTTTGTAATACACGATGCTGGGGAAGCTGGACATTCACATGGAAGGACCAAACAGTACCTCTATTCCTTACTAAAATCAGCATAAACACATAGATGTAATATTGGAAACAATGAATGAGGTAAGAAATAACTGTACAAAAACATGAGAGACAGCTCTATAAAATAAATGAAATGAGCAAGATGTTTTATTAGGAGACCCGTAAAAGCATAGGAAACAAGGCGCTTACCAAGTTAGACACTTTCTGTGCCTCTGGGGAAATAGCAGGATAAATAAACAAACAAACAGAAAAGAAAATTTCTGCCAAATGGACCAAGAGGTTGACAAAGAAAACACGTTAAAAATTAATTAATTTGATTAAAGATTGGGTATTATATCTAGATAGAAATTTCTTTATTATTAAATATATTTTTAATTAAAATGTAATAAATTTAACTACACTTTCCCTTCCCTCTCCTCCCTCCAACTGCATCTATGTAGTATCCCACTCCACTTGCTTTCTCTCGAATCCATGAACTGTTGTTTTTCCTTTTTTAACTTACATATATGTAGAAGGAAGGCTGCTTGTTCATTCCCAGCTGTTCAGTCCCGAAATAATCACACAGAAACCATATTATTTAGATCATTGTTTGGCCCATTAGCTCTAGCTTCTTATGTATTAATTTAAGTCATCTCCATTAATCTGTGTATTGCCATGTGGCTATGACTTACTGGGTAAAGTTCCCAGCATCTGTCTCCAGCTACTCCATGGTGTCTCTCTGACTCCGCCCTCTTTTTCCCAGCATTCAGCCTAGCTTTCCTGCCTAGTTCTGTTCTTCCTGGTCACAGGCTCAAAGCAGTTCTTTATTCATTAACCAATAAAAGCAACACCCAGACAGGAACTCCCACAGCATATATATGTATAAGTATATACATATACAAATACAAACTCTGAGCCTCTTTGAGGTTACTTATATGTATATGATTTCAGGAATAATTATTTAAAATTGAATAACCAACTAGGGGGCCCATTCCTTGGGATGCTAGTTCGTCCTCTCTCCACAGTCTCCAGTTGCCTGAAGTTCATTGTCTTCTTTGAGAGATTACCCTCTTGCCTTCTAATGTTTATCGCTACTGTCGTCTTCTTCTGGCCGCCATACTCCTGAGGTATCATGGGTAGCTTCTCCGCCATTCCTAGGAAACACACGCTAACAACAGATTTTCTTGTGTTCTGGTTTTTAGAATCTTTCTGTTTCCTCTTCAGAAATGTTCCTTGAGCCTTAGGGGCAGGAGTGGGAGAGCTACCTGTATCTGTGGGGTATAAGAATAGGTACTTAGAATGAGCTGTTGGTTTGGTCCAGCGGCAGCAGAAGATTCTCCTCTGAACCCATGGCCTCATTAGCTCTGGGAAGTTGGGTAGAGCTAGGGTTAGCGTTGAGTGTAAAGAGGAAGTTCACAGAACAGGAGAAAAACTTGCCCAGGAATATAGTTAACAGAAGATCAATATCCAGGATATAAAAGACTTTCTTTTAAAAGAGTCATGAAAGCAAATGACGCAATTAAAAATGGAGGTATAGATCTGAACAGAGAGTTTTCAATAGAAGAAATAAAGTAACTAAGAAATGTCATGAAAAGTGTTTAGCAAATTCAGTATCTTTGATCATCTTTAGCAACTAGGGAAACACAATTTTTTAAAGAAAAAAAACCTTTGCAATTTCATCTCACTTCTGTCAAAATGCCTAAGATCAACAAAACTACTAACAAAAGAAAATTCTGGCAAGAGTGTGTGAAAAAGAGAACCCTCGTCCTCTGCCATGCAAATGATTTAGCCACACTGGAAATGAGTCCTGAGAATCCACCAAGTGAGCTAGTTTTATCACTCTTTCGCATATGCGCAAAGGACTCATCATCTTACTCCCCAGACACTTGCTCCCCAAAGTCCATTGCCCACCCACCCACATTCACAATAGCCAGGACATTGAAACAATCTCAATGTTCTTCAATGGCTAAATGAAAATGCAATCCATATACACAACAGAGCACTGCTCAGTTGTAAAGAACAAGGAAACAAGAGATGTGCAGGTAAATGCAATCCAGAAAGATTATATTGAGTGAGGTAACCCAGACCCCAAAAGACAAATACTACATATTCATTTTCATTTGTGTTTCCTAGTTCCAAATCTTCAGATGGGCGTGTGTAACTGGAAGGATGCTCAACCAGGTACAAGCAAATGAACTGAATTGAAGGGAGGGACCCTTGAGTGGGGAATAGAGGGTACAAATGATACAAAGGAGAAAATGGAAAAGGAGGAGGGGCTTGAAGTGGAGGGTGAGAGAGGTCAATACAGAGGAAAAAAGAGGAAGAAAATCCACAGCCATGAACGTTTGAAAAGCCAGAAGGAATCAATCTGACTAAAATTATACATAATGCATATAAGTGTATGTACCTTTATACAAAGTATTTTAAATGAAATTATGTGACTTGAGCTGACAATTTTCACCCCAAGATCCGTTTACCATCTTACAAAAGCTCCAGTACCAGGCAAGAGAAATATCTTTTCCGGTTGTTGGTCAGTGGAGTCCTAGAGCCTCCCAAAGCAATATAAGCCTTTGCTGCTGCCTCTAGTTGACTCTAAGAAGTTAAAGGAAAGTCCATATTGATGAAGACGCAACGCACTTCAGACACAGGACTTCAAAGACTCAAGCTGGACCTGAAAGCCTTCTCCTAAGAACTAGCTTCCATAGAGTCACCAAATGCTACTCAAGCTGATGAGGGAGAGGCATCCCTAACAGTCCTACCTTGCCGTGATGCCTGTGAACCACAGCAATGACTAACATGGTAAGAGATAACCTCAAGGTACAATAGGTGTATTCATAGCTTTGTGGTAAGCAACAGCTGTCTAATTGGACTTAAGGTCTACTCGCCATGAGGGAATCCATACTGGCACTAGGAATCTACAGAGACATTGCTGGAAGAAGGCATCCGAATAGCCAGCAGGCGTATAAGGTGAGGGCGGCCATCATTAATTTTCAGGAAAGTGGAAATTCCGATCACACTCATTTATAACCTCACTCAAGCTATAATGGCTATTACAAAAACAAGAGGATCTGGGAAGACGGTTGACTGTGTGTGTGTTCAACTGTTGCCACACAAGCAGGAGGACCTGAGGTTGTGATATCAAGTCACAGCATGGTCACACTTAGCCGGACACTCAGCCCTGGGACATAAGTACAGGTGGATGCTGTACAGTCACTCCAAATGTAATAGTGAGTTATAGGTTCAGCGAAAATCCATGTCTCAGAGCACAAGGTAGAGAAGAACTGAGGAGGACTTCCATGCATGCACACAGCACATATGTGTACCTAAACATGTACACACACACACACACACATTGCATGGGGAGAGGCGGAAATTACCGGTAACAAGAGTCAGTGGTGGCCAGGATGTGACAAAGGAAGAATCTTTACACTGTGTTGGGGAATATGTTATGACAGCTAACATAACAGTTTCTAAAAGCACTATACAGGTGTCTCAGAAAGTTAAAAACAGAACCACAATAAGATCCAGCAACCCCAGCAGTAGGTATACGCTCAGAAATTTAATGAATATATTCAGGAGACGTTCGCACTCATAACCATTGCATAATTTTCCCAATACCTATGGAATAAAATCTACGGATAAGTGTGCCAGTGGATAAACAGATCAAGAAGCGTAGTGGATACACACAGTAAAATTCTACTTGGCCATCATAGAGAATGAACTCCCGCCATCGGTGGCAATATAGATAGGGCTGGAAATCATTCTGTTAGGTGAAATATGGCATCCACGGTCCAGAGTGGAGTCTCCGATGCGGTGTTCACATAGAGGATGACAGCAGAACTGTGACGGCCAGAGGCTGGGGAGCAATGGGTGGAGAAAGGAGATGGGCAGACTTGACCCATAGGGATGGAAAGACTTACTATATCCAAGTATAGAAAGAATGTGATGAAACAACCTGAATTTAGAATTAAAATGTAAAATATAGAAAATTTCAAAATATGTAAAATATCAAAAGTTTTTTGGAATTACATGTAGAATATGCTCCCCAAATATTGACATACTTTTTACAAACTAAAAATCTCAGGTTATCCAGATGCCACTAATAGAGTAAAAAGAAATGATAAAATAAGTAGACATCGGCAAGAAGATAAGTAAAACGGTTCTTGTATTTTAAAATTCGTAAATAGTATATTGAAATTTGTAATATAAACAGGCACACAGCATAACAGACAAAGAAATAAAAGGCTGGAGTGATGGCCAGCGTGAGAACCAGAGGTAGAGCTCCCGAAGCCACATGAAAAAGTCAGATGTCACAGCCTCGTCTTGTAAGTCCAGCTCTGTAGAGATGGAGACAGGGGATCTCTACAGCCTTCCAGGGACACACGGTATCAAAGGAAAAAGAAAGGAATGTCTATGAAGAATGAAACTCAAGGTTGTCCTAGGGCTCCCACAAAGGCATGGACACACGCACGCATGGACACACACACACATATGCACATACACACACATTCATATACACACACATGCACACACACATGCACACACACAGACACACACACATACACACATGCACACACACATATGCACATACACACACATTCATATACACACACATGCACACACACAGACACACACATACACACATGCACACACACATATGCACATACACACACATTCATATACACACACATGCACACACACATGCACACACACAGACACACACACATACACACATGCACACACAGACGCACACATGCACATGCATGTGCACACACAAGCACAGACACACACGCACATGCACACACATGCACCTGCACATATATAAATATGCATGAGCATGCCCACAATAGATACAATCGAAAAATAATCAATTTTCTGACTTTTCACGACAGAGAAGATCTGAGTGTCTAGTAAATACATGGAAAGGTGTTCAACATCCTTGGTTTCCAGAGAAATTTAAGGCAAACCCCACAAAACCACAATAAAACACCATTACATGGTGACCAGGATGACTAAAACTTAAAAAGAATAAACCGTAAGATCAGCATTACTGATTTTTTTCTTTGCCTCAGGCTCCAATATGGTTTGGCACAGCACTGTTGCTAATTCTGTCTTGATTTCAAATCTGGATATTTGGTCATCGTGGATTTTTCATTACTTTTTATTCGAAAAGGTACTTATTAAAGTATTATTTACCTTGATTTATTGCCGTTTAAATGTACCCTTAGGTTCTGTGCCACAAAAGAGTGCTGCATTTACTTCATCTTATTCCTCGTGTTATTGACTGGGCTATTTTGGCGACTAGAAATTTCAATGAAGGAACGTTCTTTGTTCCACTCTCCCTCCCCGCCCTCTCCCACCCGGAAAGACTCTTTTCACCTTCCTGGCTTCTGCAGCGACTTTGGGTTATTTGCTCCCATCTGAAGACCCCAAGAAACACAGATGGGAGAAGATGCGGAGTGTGCCCTTCCAGGTCCGGGTTACTCCACACGACACGATCCTTCCTAGTTCCATCCATTTACCGGAAATGTTCATGACTTCATTTTTCTTGCACCTGAACAGTGTTCCACTGTGTGTTGTATGTGCCACATTTTCATTATCCGTTCATCTTTTGAGGGACATTTGGTTGTTTCCTTTTCCTGGCTATTGGGGATCAGGTCTCTGAATACTGCTGCACAAGTCTCTCTATGGTACAGTATTGAGTCCACTGTTCCACGGGGCTGTGCAGCTAGGTCACATGGTAGGTTTGTTTATTTGCAGCTCTTTGGGGATTCTCCACACTGATTTCCAGCGTGGCTGCACAAGTTTTCACTCCCACTAAGAGTGAATAGGTGCTCCCCTTCCCCTACGTCCTCCCCAGAATTTTCTTTTATTGATCTTAGCTTTTTTTACAGTAAGATAAAATCTCAAGGTTATTTTAATGTGTGTTTTTCCTAGGTGTTAAAAACGATGAGTGCTTTTTGATATATGCCTTATCCATCTCTATGGCTCTCACTGATAATGCCTTGATGACTTTCTGAATTCTTCATATATTCTAGAGAGTTATCCTGCCAGAAATACAGCCAGAACAGCTTGTCTCCAGTTCTATAGATGTCTTCCTCCCTAGATTAAGATGTTTTTATCTGTCCAGATGCTTTTAATTTTATGAGGAGATTGTCAATTATTGTCCTTGGTTCCTGCACAAATAAAGTCCTATTCAGAAACAGGGAGAAACTTTAATGAGGATGTTTAAAAAAGCCTTAGGTAATCATAGTATTTTATATTTATCTAAAAAATTATATATATATATATATATGCAGATGTATATGTTTATACTTATATTTATTATATACATGGTTATAATTATATATTTGTGTGCTTAATATATCTTATATATACACATATAAATATCAGTATAAATACATATATATAGCAAAAACTCCAGTGCCATGCATGAGAAACCTCCTTTCAAGTTGTTGCTCTGAGTTACCCGAGAGACTCCCAGACAACACAGGCTGTTGCTGCTGTTCCTGGCTGCTCCCTGAATTTGAAGGTGAATCCCTGTGTTGAGGTCACCGCACACTTCAGACAAAGGACTCAAAAGAATCACTGGATCTTACCTGGGTGCCTGCTATTGTCTCGCTCTCCGAAGGCCCTAGGCAAGCTGCCAAAGGGGAGAACTGATCACCAGGCCTTCCGGTGGAGAACTGACCACGGCGTGCCAGGCCCTAAAGGATCCAGTTATAACACAGCTTCTGCATCTAAGATTCAGCAAGCGTCAGAATAGGAGACAGAATAGGAGAAAGATTATTAGGAATCAGATGATCAAAAGGTATACTGTGAGATTTTCTTTCCTGGAAATGGCAGGTTAAGCTATACCCATTGTCTCAGTTAGGGATTCTATTACTGTGAAGAGGAACTGTGGCCAAAGCTTATAAAAGAAAACGTTCATTTAGGTGACTTCCAGTTCAGAGGATATCATCATGGCAAGAGGCAGGGCGGCATGCAGGCAGACATGGTGGTCAAGAAGGAGCTGAGGGTTCTCACATCTTGACCCGCAAGCAACAGGAAGTGGTCTGAGGCACTGGGCGAGTATTGAGCATATATGAGACCGCAAAGCCCGCCCCCCACAGTGGCACACTTCCTCCAAGGCCATACCTATGCCAGCAAAGTCACTTCCAAATAGTGCCACTCCCTGTGAGCATATGGGGGCCAGTTATAATCAAACCAGCAGATCTAAGCTATCTCACCAATATGGATGACTAAACAAGACCCAAACAGTGACAGCACCAACAGCCACGTGATCATGAAAGGGGAAACTCTCACAGGGCCCCACTACGGATGAAGAAGCTACAGGCAATGAAATACTGATGAGAGAGGGAGAATTATCTTTCCAATGAGCCCCTAATTGTTTTTTTAAATACCAAGTTGTCATTCCTGAAATCAAATACATTGAAAACAGTACTAAATGGACTCAGTGGTTGTATTTACATATTTATGCATATATGTACATATATATAATTCAAATAATAATAATGAAGTCTTGAATTTGACAGAGAGTGGGTTGTGAGAGGGAACATGGAGTATTTGGAGAGATGAAACAGAAGAGGGAAATGAATAATTATAATTAAAATTTTAAAATATTTTTTAAAGTAACAGAATGCTTTTGGGATGGTTACTCTTGCTGTCAAATCGACTACATCTGGAATTAACTAAAAACCAAGCAACGTGGTACACCTGTGAGGGGTTTTTCTTAATGAAATCTTACGAAGTAGGAAGGATCACCTTTAACCCCTATCTTCTGAGGTAGGCAGACCCACCTTAAATTTGAGCCACACCTTTGGTAGTAGTCAACATAAAGGACATGGAAGAAGGAAGGCCTTGCTCCTTGTTTGCTTGCCCTGACTCTCGCTGGCAAGTTCATTCCTTCGCTGGCATCAGTGCTTGCTTCTTCGGGATCCCAGCACGCACTGAAGACAGCAGAGATGTTCGGCCTTATGGACTGAGCAACTATTCAATTCTTAGACTTTCTACTGGCTGACAACCATTGTTGGACTGGCTGGATCAGAGTCTGCAAACCTATTCCAATAAATCCCATATGTATGAATATACATATCAATATATATATACATATATACATACACACACACACACACACACACACATACACACATAGATAGATACTCATTCTATTAGTTCTGTTCCACTAGAGAAAGCCTACTAACACAACCACTGACAAAATAAAAGAAAGAAATCAAAACTTCTTAAAAATAAGACTGGATCAAGAAAGGAGTGTCACAGAATCACTTTACCTTAACAAAGCATTATATGATTATTTAAAAAGAATAAAACAGTTACCTGGCACAGTAAGACAACAGTGTGATAAGAAGGGGACATGGCAGAGCAAGAGCCAGCGATCGAGCAATTAAACGTCTCCCTTAGGGAGTAGAAAATCAAAGAGGGAGCTACACGTGTGTCTGACCCAATGTGGGCAAATGTCAAAAACTTGAAGGGATATTTCAATTCAAAGGTAAGCAAAAATGTGTTGTGACTGTAGAAAATATACTCACTGTGTCTAAAGAGGCGAAATGTCTTTCTTTGGAGGGCGATGGATTGCGCTGTTGTTTTTGGTTTTCTAAAGTTAAACTTTCTTCGAATTCCTGGAAAAAAAATCTATTACCCCATGTTTATTCATTTTATATATATGTATATATACATATATATATGATTAATACATAATTATAATATATAACTATGATATATTATTAAATAATACAAATTGATTAAATGTTCTGATTACATATATATATATAATATATATATATATTAAATTTTCACCTTCTATGAGACATTTTGGTGATTGGATTTGTTTCTATGTCTGTCTAGTTTAGTATCAAGCTAAGATTACCTCGACTAATGAGTTACAAAAGATTGCTTTTCGTTCCACTTTCTGAAAGGCTTTACGCAAAATTGATATTATTTTCACCTTAATAACGTGATAGGACTTACCAATAAAATCAACTTGGTCTGGAATCATGATAGCAGGAATGTTCTTAACTACAAGATAAATTTTATTAATGAGAATTTTCAGTGACTTTTGGTAGTTTGCAGATTTCATGGAATTTGTTCATTTGATCAAAATCACCAAATGATTTTCATAGTGCTGGTTGATACCATTTCCTTGTTATTTTTCCTGTCATCAGCATTTTTCATTTTTCTTATTCTGGTTTTTTGAGTACAATTGGATGTTTGATGCTTTAACTAACTTTGAAACACTAGATTTTAGACTCATTGCTATTTTTTCTATTCCTTTTCCATTTTTGACGTCAGAGTTTTTTGATCAGAAACTTATTATTCTCCTTCTTCTGCTTAGATGGAGCTTCATTTATGCTCTCTATAATTTCTTTTAAGTTGGAAGCTAAGAAATAGCATGCTTTTTAATTTATAATGACATTTTGTGCCAAGATTTTTCTTTTAATACTGTTTTACTCTGGGATATTTTTATTCTAACTAAGTGTAAAATAATTTCTCAGTTCTCTTATACAGTTATCTTAGACCAGCAGAGCTATGCAGAAATGTGTCCGTTTCTAAGCTGGGCGTTTGTGGTACACGTCTTTAATCCCAGCACTCGGGAGGCAGAGGCAGGCGGATCTCTGTGAGTTCGAGCCCAGCCTGGTCTAAAGAGTGAGTTCCAGGACAGGCTCCAAAGCTACAGAGAAACCCTGCCTCAAAAAACCAAAAAGAGAAATGTGTCAGTTTCTAAATAGTTGGGAGCTTCTAAAGTTTATTCTATTACTGACCTTTAATTCACAGTTCTCAGAAAACAGATATCGCGTGATCTGCATCAGGTTAAACATAATAAGGCGAAATATGGCCCAGAATGTGATCAGTTTCAGTTCTCTGTGCCTTTGAAAACCATGTGCTTGGCTGACAGTGAATCGAGCTTTTTCCTCATCATCTTCCTCCAGTTGGGTTTGAGCTGAAGTAACCTCCTTTAGTTCCTTTTATTTGGCTCTACTCCTGTTCTGGTCAACTGCCAAATTACTCATTTGAAAAATCTTTCAGGTCTGGTGTCTCTAGTCTTAATCCTGGTAAACCAGGGGATGGGGAGTCTTTGCAAGGACGCCTGTTCAGATCCCTGTCCTCCTCCATAAGAGCTTTCAGAAGTCGGGGTCTAAAGAACACAGCTGCAGAACTAACTGGGCTCTGATTCCCCGCTTCAGGGGAAGGTCAGCTGGCGTTGATGGCCAGCGGGGAGCAGAGGTGAACAGAAGGGGGGAACAGTTGTTCTCCTGTTCTCAAAGGCCGGGTCACCATGTTTTGAGGGAGCGCGTTTCAAACCCAGCAACTGTTCGAAGACGCAACAGACACCAAAGCTGGGTGAGGCACCGCTCTCATCTCACGGTTTGGTTCAGAGGATGACCACGTGATTCTACTAGAGCTAATGAACGCCAGAAAACTGCCAGGAAGCTGTGGGGTTTTTCCCAGTGGACCCAAGAAAGACTTCCACAGAAACTGATACAAATAGAGTCAACATTAAACCGGCGATAGGAGTCCCACGTGACAAGCTTCATCCCCAAACTGTAAGCACTATTGTTTCCAGCCATGTCTGAGCTGGGTAGTTGTTATATCATTTAATGTCTCCTATTACATTCTTTAGAGTATATGATCGATTGCTACCTACAATCCAAAGGAGTCCTAATTTATAATGTTCTACCAAATAGTTTCAATTTTCTCAACAGAAAACTATTCTGAATGAGAAAAGGGAGGAAATAAATATCAAGATAAATATTACCAGATTGAATGATGTTAAAAAGGTAGTGGGAATCCAAAACTAAAACCAGGAAGCCTGTAGCAAAGACCACTGAAATATTCTCAATGGCAATTTTTCTGACCAATAAAAAGCCCAGAAGATGAAATTAGCTGACCACCAGTAATATTCTCCCGTGACTGATGATACGGAAGTCTGTGACTAGGAATGAAGAATAAACCTCATTCTAGGTGTTGTGCAGTCAGTAAACACATCACAGATATGAAGAAGGAAACCAAAGATTTCTCTGTGAGCTCTTAAGAGGAAACTTAGTGGTGTAAAGCCAAAACAGCACCCAGGGAAATTAGGTCAGGATAATCAATTATTTTATATTTTTCTGGTGATCACAATAAAGACCTGAAGGGTAGAACATTATGAGGAAGATGTTATATGATCAATTAATACGTGCCTAGGCATACTAACAATGAAGCACAAAGAGCATCCACTCCTTGTCTTGCAACCACCAATATCATACTTCATATTCACAACTCAGCTTTTCCATGTAAATATTTTTTTATCATAGGCAATGGCAGAACACAATGGTTTCTTTATCAGTCTCTTCATGGGATAGCAGATGGTATGGGAGAAGCAAACATGCATGCATACATACATACATACATAGAGAATGCATTGACCACTGTCTCTGACTCACATGATCTAGAAGGACCGACCACACATGTACTCAGAAAACACTTTACCGGAAAAAATATTAGCAGGATACTATTGTGCCCACTTTACAGATTGAGAGAATCTAGAACCTATAGCCAACTTGAATAACCTGTCAGAGCCACGGGTGTAATCCAGAGCCTACATGCTAGTTCAACAACCAAAATCTGTGCTACTCTCCAAAAGTTTGCATTCCTCTTAACATGGAGAATGGGTGTATAAATAAAATATCTGCACATAACGCCACCCCCAAAGAAATGTCGGACAATTGTAAAGGGGCTTGAGAGGTAACAATGCTGACAGGCAAGAATGTGTGAACATGATTTAATGATTTACGTTGCTTTTGGAAACGCGAAAAGTGAAAAGAATTGTTATGTCATTGCCATCCCCCAAAATAGTGATTCTCTGAATTGAACAAGCCACATCCGCAATATTGTGCATACGTCCTCAAACCATGATTTAAGGGACAATTTGACATCTTTGAGCATGCTGAGACTAATTCAAGTTGAGGAAGAAGGAAAAGAAAAATTAAAAAAAGAAAGAAAAGTGAATGTGTGATTAAAGATAGAAATGCATAGAATGGTTACAGTGCGTTCTTTAAAAGCAGGGCAGCCTGTTAGCAAAAAAAAAAAACAAAAAAAAAAACCTCAAAGCCATTCGCCATTGGCCAACATAATGATTGCAATGTATTTGTAGCTCAATCAATTTCAGAAAGACCCTATCTTAATGCATTCCTCTCATTTTACAAGAAGAAAATTAGGCTAGGAAGAGGAAAGAACACCATTCGTAGACATAATAGATTCTGAAAGCATTGAATTTATAAATGTATATTTTAAAAGCTTCTGGTTGACTCCAAAGGCTCAGGGACCAGTATGGAAGGTAGGGTGAAAAGATTTTAAGAGTCACAGGCAAGGGGGAGCGAAAGAAAATTGCTACCTCATGAACTCACAGAAGTTGTGGTTGCCTCCTCATGACCGATACAAGGGCAAGTCAGTTAGCATCTGTCGTGGAGGACGAAACAGGTTAATGACTTCAGACCCCTTATTGAGTTACTTGAATAGGTGATGGCTTCTCCAGAAGGGACTGCCACTTTCCTTTAAGGATGTGTGGCCCATAGGACATTGTCCATTTTGATGGAGATGTCCCCATACCCAAGAATATATGGACACAAAAATTGGCATCCAAAGTTTATTATTTTTAAAATAAGATTACATGAAATCTGAGGTATAACAGTATTAGGGTAGATTTTGGACAAGTTGGGGATATATATGACCAAAATATGCCGTATGAAATTCTCAAATTATTAATAAAAGAATCTCAAAAACTCCAGCTATAGAAGGGAGCTTCTACTGCCTTACACAATTTAAAGGGAAAGTAGATGCTGTATTTATTTCTAGAGACACCATTTTGAACTTCCTGGTAGACTGCATCCAAGGTATTTATTTAGTGTGATTGATTTAAAATTGTTGATGTAAGTTACATTAACTGGAAGACTTCATCCCTAGGTGATAGATCATTCACTTCATTGTTCTACTTTAAAACAAAAAGAATTCTTGCCAATAAAGCTTAGATACAAATTCTTATGCAAATAATAGAAGCACTTGGCTCACACACACACACTTTTTCTTAGTACCTAAAGCTGTGGTGAGACAGGTAAGGGGCCCCTCCTCTCTTTGTGATGCTAGTTAGATATTAAACATCATGAAACACATTAAACACTATTAAAAATCACTATTAACATTAATGATCAGTCCTTTTGGAAAACGATCTTTCTAGTGTTTATTTTGACTGTAAATAATTTAAGATGCCAGGGAATGGGGGATTTGACTCCTTAATTAACAGCTATTAGACCCTTTATCATGCTTTGAACCTTGAGTTAAACACTGTCAGCCTGAGAGTCAGCTGGACTACTCTAATACCAGCCGTAAACATATTTAACAGTCTAAAGATGCCTTGAGAAATTTGCACAACTGAAGGCAGACAATAACAAGAAATCCCACACTAGCACAGAATTGAGTATAATAAAAAGTTATTTATTTAGGGGTAGACTCACAGATCACAGTCCTCTGCACAAGCAGGGTAACAGGAACCAAATCCAGCAGCCGGAAAAGAGAGCAAGTGAGTGCTTTACATGAGTATATGTAGTGTAAGAGGCCATGCCCAAGTGAGCAGGTAACTTAAAGGCTACTGGCTGAAGGGTTTCCTACAGCACCTCCCCCTTTTGTTTAAATAAGAGAGTTCTATGCCTAATACAAAATTATATATAATGAGAATAAATATCAAGTATCAAAATTAGAATTACAACCAACATAATATCAAACAAGAAACTTGATAAATGTTTCAATAACTATCCTATCCTAAGGAGTCTAAGTCTTGTATTGTAAATAACTTGGTCAAGTCATGAGAGGAAAGTAACTACAAACAACTATCTAGTCTTCAACCCATTGAAGACCTGAGAAGGGAAATAATATTATTTGAGTAAGCACGAAGTGCAATCAAGCAACTTCCAAAATGTGCAACAAATGACAGAGACAACTGGCTACCTGGGCAATCACCCCAAGTCTCATTTGTAACACTGGAGCAACCAACTTTGGATAAGGCCTAGAGTAGCTGACAGACCATTTTCAGAGGCAGGAAAATTTTCAGAACCATCTTACCCTATCTTGGCAGCATTTGACAGTCTTTTTTTTTTTTTGTATCCTGCTTGTCCTATCTGGACACCATGAATTTTGTTAGTGATTGAGACATGGGTAGTTCCTTGCCCAAAGGTCAGTTTTGCCAAGAAAAAGAAAAGAAAAGAAAAGAAAAGATAAGGAAAGGAAAGGAAAGGAAAGGAAAGGAAAGGAAAGAAAAGAAAAGAAAAGAAAAGAAAAGAAAAGAAAAGAAAAGAAAAGAAAAGAAAAGAAACAAGCTCCAAGTGGAGTATCTTCGGTGCTCAACATTCTCTCGGGAAAAGATCGGTGCTGCCAGGAGCAATCAAGCCTCAAGGCAACAGAACCCTAAGTTATTTAAATACCATATTCTATAGCCCTTTGAAGTGGTTGAATATTACCTATCTATGCAGAATACAATCTCTATGTATCTAAAGAACCTGATTAGTCTAACTAACATGGATGACTATTGACCTATAACTCTTAATACCTATATAGCTTAAAGACTAAGACCTCATATTAGAATATTAAACAATATTTAAACAACTGTGAAACAAATGAGGACAGTGACCTCAAAATGTAAACAATGTATAAATATCATGATCAGCAGTAGAAATTGATAGCACAATATAATAAATATATCCTAAAAGTATGTCAATGTACAAAATGTCTTAAGCAGAGGTAGAAGCATTTATGCATACAATATGTCAAAACAACTTTGCCTAGGTATACAAATATTGTAGACAGAAATAAGAACATTTTCAATATAATTTGAATTTGGATCAATATACAAGAATCTCTACCACTGTAAATTGATTATAAATAATAGCTCACAAGTATCCACTCTATTACTCACTGCTATTATTAGTGTAAGCTCACATTAATCTACCTATTATCACATCCAATTTCCCTCTTTTTTTTTTTAAAGAGGCCTCTGAGACTACATAGTTTCCAACCCAACCCCCAACCCTATATCAATTCTAATCAACCCCTAATTGATGTTCCTAACCTTAAGGACAATCTTTGTTGGTAGAAGGATCCTCATTGCCACCAGAGGGAAAAGACGCGAGCTGCCAGGTAGAACCTTGCCAGTAGGCCACCAGCCTCATGGCAAAATATAAAATAATGGAAATGGGTTCATTTAAGATACGAGTGAGCCAGAAATGCGGTTAAGCTATTTGCCAAACAGTGTTGCAAATAATATCGTTTCTGTGTGATTATTTCATGGTCTGGTTGGCCGGGAAAGAACGAGCAGCCTCCTACAACACATGACAGTGACACCTGCTTGCTGTTTCAGCACAGCCCCGACTCTCTAAAGCGTGGCCTTTACCACGACTGCTGATCTTCACCTGTAACTATTTCCATCTGGACCACAGGAGGATCGCATTCTCCGATCCCTCATTAGCAGAACGGTTGTGCGTGATGCCAAAGGGCCGAAGCCATCGCTCCTGCAGACACAGTCTACTTGCAGGAAGAGCTGGGGGAATAGGGGCAGACACTCTTTAGGAGCCGACAGGAGATGCCCTAACTTCCCCACCATAATCGTCTTGAATGTGATTCGCGATGTTTCATATCTATCTGTTGTATTGTGACTTTGACAATAATACTATAGTTTATCTCCTTAGTTGTTTCTTCTTGCCTCCTTTTGATACCCATCCTTAATACAATAGGCTGATCTGGTAAATGGAAGGAAGAAGTGGTGGCAGTGACCACGGCAGGGCTCTGGCGGTATAGACATGAGCGTGGCTATAACACGGTTGCAGAAGTGGTCAGCGGCCTTGATAGGTCATGAGAGGAAGTAACGGCAGAGACACAGGTAGTGGAACATTATCAAAGGCTGATGGTAAAAGACATTGTAGCTAGCAGTGGCGGCCCCTGCAGCATTATCAATGAGAAGCAAGATGGAATCGGGTGAACTGGAGGACAGTCAGTGAGGAGGAGAAAGTACAGAGACAATAAGAAGGCTCATCGCACTTAGATTAAATACAGTAGAAGGCCTTTGGCTGCTGAGCAAGTGGAGAGGGATGCCAGCAAGTAAGGGTCAAGATGCTCAGAGATCTGAGCCCTAGAGAGGTAACAGAAGCCATTGCCAATGGCAGGGGAATCCTGCCACATAAGCCTAGTAATAGAAATGCTAACCAATAGCAAGTGCTGGGAATCCCAATTCCCTAAACTGATGCCAAGGTCGTAACATTTGTTACTCTGCAACTATAGGTCCCAGTGCGCCAATGTTGCACACGACCTGTTACACTGTTACCTGCCGCTGGGCTAAGATCACCCTGTTGCTGCTTTAAGCTGTCTGCCCTTGCTGCTCTCTGACGTCAGAAATCAAGCTTTACAAAACCTGTGGATGATCTGAACTAGAAGAGCTTCTCCCTGCCCATCCAGGACCTCATTTTGATAGAGCAAAGGGACCCTGGCCAACTGACTCGTACCAGTAGCACTGCCCTCAGTTTGAGGCCGCTCCCGGGGACGCAGCCTTGCCAGTAGGCTCCTTCATGTGGGAGCAGACGCAGCTGAAGGGGAAGCAGCTCAAAGGCTCAGAACACACCCACGCCATTGCCTCCCTGCTCCTGAACATCAGCTGTTGAGCGGGGGAATGAAGCCAGAATTATCACCAGCTGTTTCCCAAGCTGTTTTGGCAGTGATTCGTCAAAAGAATAGACTCCCCAGGCAGAGTCTTGAGTAATGTTACTGAAACAGAAGCACTGTCTCCAGAAACATGCAATACAGAAAGGAGACACGTGGGCTCAGGTTTTACCTTCCCATCTGCACGCTGGCCTTCTCGAAGAGCCTCTACCAAGCTCACAGCCTAAGATTCACACAAGTGGCCAACACATGAACCATCCTCTTCTGATGTCTCTGTGGAGTTTTGCCCCTCATCCCTCTTATTAACTAAATCCAACTAGACTCGGTTTTGACACACGAAGTAGGGGTAAGGAGTCAGGCGATTAAACCGATTGGTTTGTTTCCATCGTAGCTCCTGTTAGTAACGATACAATAAATGACTTGGAAATGTGTCAGAGAGCTCTCCTAAGTAATAAACGGTAGGTCAGAATACAGTCAAGTATTTCCCAGAGCCGGTGACCCATATGTAGCTTAGTGAAGATAAAAGGGAGAGATACCGAGTATGATACACATGAGGGTGTAAGTTTCCGCCTAGAGGCAGCTCTGACAAGACACTGTATCGATGAGAATGTTTTAAGTACACATAGGCAACCCACACATTGCTACCCATGCTGTGCCTCATACTGTTTTAATAGACTCGGCATAAAGTTCCTAAAGACCGCAGTAATCGATATGAAAAAAATGATCATTGCTCATTGGACACTGTATGAATTTATTTAGAAACGTGTCACTTGGGTTGCTTACAACAAAGAGTATTTGGAAATTAAACATGTTGAGCAAACAGTCTAATAGCGACGAAAAAAGTTGCGTAAAATGCAGCTTCCATCCTAAAAGTTTACTGAGAAGTCAGAGCTAAGAGAAAGGCAACTTACTCTCCTTTGCCTTGGAGGGCTTTTCCAAAAGCACTCGAGCTCTCTCACATGCCTCTGTACATGACTGCTTGCTTGCCAAATCTAACTTGAAATATTATATTCTAAATATACATGTCACATAATCGCGAATCTCCTTCCCTTACTTGAATGAGGTCTGGCCAAACATTTTCCTGGCGGTTGTTCTAACTAGAAGAATGCACTAGGTTATGATGGAGCCGGCCCAAACTTTAGTAGGCTAACTGCCATGGGAGACTATGAAGATATTTATTTGATCAATATTAACAGGCTTTGTGAGATCGTCTGGACGGCACAGGCCTTGGCTTTAGCATTTCCACCGCTCCTACCGGTAGAAGCAGAAAGAAAACTTCAGTCTGGCAAAGGACCACTGTGGAGCTAATTCATGTCTTTATGTTAGCTAATGATGCAGAAGAAATTTGAACATGTGAAAAAAGGGGACAGTGCATTCATCTACAATAGCAACGAACTGGGGTTTCTTGGAAGAAAAAAATGATTTATTCTCTTATCACTATGTCCATTGCCTTCAGAATTCTGGAGATCTGTGAATGTGTGTCTTTTATTTCTTCCAGCTACCTTAGCACACGAACTATGGCCTCCACTGTAAGGCTCAGTAGATGTTCCAAGAACTCTCATTCTTACCTTGGGCTCCAGAAGGACAGAAAGAGTTTAGTCCATGCATGACGTTAGCAGTAGGCTACCTTTTTTTTTTTAATCAGACTGAGAAAACCGCTTCATTTCCCCCGTTACTTAGAATCTTCCCCTCATCATGAATGGATATTAAATTTGTCGTAAGATTTTTCTGCATCAACTAAAATGATCATATGTTTCTCTTCTCTCAGTCTGTCAGCATAGTGAATTCACCAGATTGTGTTGATTCTTTTTCAAAAGTTAAGACGGTCTTGTATATTTAGGGTAACCCCTACCTGGTCGTGTACTATTAGTCATATTGTTGACTCAAATTTAATATTTTCCATCAATGTTCGCAAGGGCTTTTGGCCTTTGCTTTCATTTTCATTCGGGTGTTTCTTGAGATTGGGCATGTTAAGATGAAACTTGCTTTATGGGATCAGTTGGGAGGTGTTTCGACTTTGCCTTAGCAAAATCCTGCTGCCTGATAAATTGAATAAATTCAGCAGGGAATAATCTTATAATCCTGCTGCGTCTTATGCATAGGACATCACCAGACTTTCTTCAAAGGGTCGCCGAAGACCCATCGTCTCCCTCTTCCCCTGCTTCTTCTCTCTTCCCTTCTGTTGTTTTTTTTTTCAGCATCCTCTCCACTCCTCTCTTTAGCTGCTTTCTCCTTGCCCATCCTTCCAACCATTCCAGAATACAGAAGCTGTTCTACCTAGATTCCCATGCAAAGTCAGACAGACCTTAGGCCTGATTGCCTCATAGGCTATAGAGCTTGCCAGCTCCTGGTCCCAGAGTCATTTGCTCTACGTCAGCATCCGACTCTACTCAATATCTGATACCTTAGAAGCTCTCCAAGTTTTCTCTATGGCAACACAAATCGTTCACAGCCTAGGCAAGCTTCAGGAACTGTGCGGTGCTGTGGCAAACATGTGTCCTGTCCCCATAGGCCTGTGTGTTTGAACGCCTGGTCCTCAGAGAGTGGCACTGTTTTGAAAGGTTGTGAACTTTCCTGAGTTAGAACCTTGCTGCAGAAAGCCGATCACAGGGGTGACTTTGAGGTTTCACAGGCTGGCCCTATTTCCTGTCCTTTCTCTCTGTTTCCTATGTGCGCAATGTGGTCAGCCATCCCCTGCTCCCTTGATCATGTTTCCCTACCACGTACCCCAGAATTTAAGACAGAATGACCCTTCATTCCATAAACTACATCTTAATCAGAATCATCACAACAGTGAGAAAGGTAATGAATACACACTCGGATTTGTGGGCCGCTCTTTTTCTGGTCCCTTGGATTTGTGGCCCGCTCTTTTCCTGGTCCCGGGATGTTTCTTCATAAACGTGACTTGGTTCCTGCTCACTGAAGACGATTTTCCTCTGTGTGTTGCCCAAAACCTTGCCTCAAGTCTAGTCATTGTGTCCTAGGCCTAACTCAGTCTTCTCAAGAGGCATAGAACCCTGGGATTTTATGAGGCTCCTCCTGTCCTCATACAGTAAGTTAGATAACTGCATATAGGCTAAAGTCTGTTGGCATTCACTCTTGAGGGTCCGACTTTTTAATCACCCTACCCACCACTCTAGAAGTCTGATTTTAAAAACAATATCTTTACAATCCTAACACTTATTTGAGACTTGTTCAATCAGACAGCGTATTAATTCCAAAACTATATTTTATTAATGCACTCGGAGCTGGACTAAAAGCTAATTTCACTGTCTCAAAAAGTATTATAAGAAACGACAAAGAAAGTGTGCATATTAGTGAGTTTGTAGAAACCAGCTATCAAGTGGTAATATCCATACTCATTTTTCCAGGAGAAATATTAGTTTTTAATAATCATCTTTCCTCTAAATTCAAATGAGAAGTGGACATAACAAAGGTCTTTGAGTATATTAACATTTACAAGAAGCTTAGATGTCCAGCTTTTAATGTTGAACAAGTTTTATGACTAATGAGATGCAAGAATCTTTTAGTTGCCAGTTATAATTATTTACATTGTTAGGCAATAAATTGGGTAATTAAATAATTGATCTCACTTTAATTTTTTAACTTTTACAAATATTGATCTTGGTTGGAAATGTCCCATCTTTCCTTTGACTAATGAATAAAAGGATGCTAACCTTTACTCATCTTCAATGGGAAGCCTATTTCGAACAGCATTTCCAAGGACACCAAAAAAGTACAAAGATTCTTTAATTGTGTCGAAGATCAAGGCAACTGAGAATCCTATCAAATATATTGTATGACTTCAGATTAACGTTGTAGAATATTGGAATAAAATAGACAGATTGGATATGTGGCCACTAAAACCTGGGTTTCATTTGTGCTAACCCCTTGGGCATCTTATGAAAGATCACCCTTTCCTGTCACTGGAGGAAATGCTTTCTGAAGTGGATTGATATTTTTCTTCACAATATATAGTTTAAAAGATTTCAGTCTTTAATTTTGCCAGTCTGGGAGCTGGCATTTAGTGACATCTATAACATATACGGAATATTATCCTGATTTGCAATTATTTCACAAAAGTTAGGCAGTAACTCCCTCCACATGACAGATAAGATTCCTTTTTAGTTCAGTGAAATTCCTTATGAAGTCTGCTTTTCAGGTAAAGAAATTTCTGAGCTTAACCCTCTAACAAAACATTTTTTTACATCTTCCATTAGAACTGTGCTATATTGTAAGGTCACGATCCTCTGGCCAATTCTTTGTCACTTGGCAAATATATTGTACCTCAATTACAGGAAGGCAATTCAAAATAAGAAGTATTAGCTTGTAGACACTCCGGACAAACATTTCCTCTGGAACTCTGGTCAGATGCTTGGGTTTGGTTGGGAATATGCTTTATAAAAGTGCCGTGCATCACACAAGCCCCTGGCTTCAATCAAGCAAGATGAATATCCAACCAGAACATAGACACAAGAACAATACTCAGGTTTGTACCCTAGGCCTAACTAGGCCTAAATAGGTTTTCCAGTTTAGTGTAAGAAAATGAAATATTAAATGTCATTATTGACAGCGAAGCAGTAGCCCAAATAACTCTTTATCACAATGCCTTGTATCTACTTACAGAATGCACTATCCAATTTTATTTACTTTCTCTTTCCCTGATATATTGGATGCCTAAATAGTCCTTAAAATGCTTTTGGACTTAGCATTCTTTTCTCTGCCACCCCTGCGATGATCAGGCCTGCACCTGCTTTCAATCTTTTAACTTAGTGCCTTCTTTTGGCATCTGACCAGGGTTATGTTCATTGAAAACTCTAAGCTCATTTGTAACTCGGAAATCCAGGAAACACCATTTGACCAAAGAGGAGAAGCAATGTATTCATCCATCCTCTTTTCTTCCCTGGGCGTTGGTGAAAAAGACACATTATCTACATCCTGAGGTGAGTCCGTTGAACTGAGATGTTGATACAGGTGACTTTAATGAGGGACATATAGATGTAGAATTTCAACTCTGATGGAAAATATCTATATTCAATATATACTTTTATAAAATTAATTTTTTTTATCTATGGCATATCATCAATAGATGCCCAGTTATGCTTTCCACAGCATTTATAGATGCTAAGTCTTTCTATAATTATTTAAATAAATAAGCAATTGTTGCTGACTTTGAGGACAAGACATTTTTATGATGATATAAGATGTTCTCTCAACCATTATTGCAACATTTGTTTGCTAAAAGATAACATTCATCTTTCTATTAATTAATATACACGAATTCATTTTTCAGGAAAACAGTATCAACTTATAGGTGATAATAGACCAAGGCAGGAATCTTTGTAAAATGGGTTTCATTGAGTTAGTTCTTTGACAATTTTATATATATGTTTGTATATATGATCCTGATTATTATATTATCCCTCTTATACTTTTTATCTTCTGCTGCCTACAGACCCCCTTCCCTTCTATTGTTGTTCTGTTGCACCAATGTCCTGTTTAAGAACATGCAAGCATCACTTCTCTTCAGCCCCTGAAGCAGACATTGTTTCTGCATTCACTGCTGCTCACTGCGTAGACAGGCAGCCATGCATCTCTGCATTCACTGTTACTCACTGCATAGATAGGCAACCATGCATTTCTGCATTCATTGCTACTCACTGCATAGACAGGCAGCCATGCATCTCTGCATTCATCACTACTCACTGCACAGACAAGCAGCCATGCATCTCTGCATTGACTGCTGCTCACTGCATAGACAAGCAACCATGCATCTCTGCATTGACTGCTGCTCACTGATTCTCTGATTAAAGCCAGAGTCACATGTGTCAGCAGATTGATTTTATCAGAAGGTTGTGAAATTTTAAATCTCCAATATCAATCAATTTCTGAAATACTATGTCTAGTATAATCAAAGCACCGTATAAGAGAGAAATCTGATTTCCACTGACCAAGTTGAAGGTAAGTAATGTTTTGTCAATAAAGAATGATGGTAATATAATGGCCTCCCGATATTTTCCATGACTACTCTCAACATTGAGGTTTGCCACTTTCTTTCACCATCCTTGGTCTGCTTTTGTCCAGTAAGGACTCTCAGGATGCTGACACCTACTCAAGAGAGTTTCATCAGCACCAAGAGAAGCAGGTCGCTAGAAAGTAGCCCACATTGTTTGCAGAAAGCCACATGCACTACTGGGATGCCTATCTCTACACTAAATGAATCCATCACCAAAGTCTCCTCTTCAGAAAGAGGTGAACAATGAAATTTTGGGATCCACTACGTAGTCAGACTGGATCCGATCACACAGACACATATTCTTGGAGTGGGTTCTTTGAAGTCTACAAACATGCCCTTTGTAAATGCCCCACCCCTTTGCTGGCGTATCATCAATAGATGTCCCATGATGCCTTGCATTGTTTGTCATTTGTCCTCTTCTCTACCCAGCCATTAACAAAGGAGCAGTGGGTTCTTCTGTTTAGTCTCTCGTCCCGATGGGAAGCAAGATCTGAAGCTCCAGGGCAGGCTTTTCTACAATGCCCTCTACTTAGTCAAATGTTGAAATTACAGTGTGTGGTTTTCAAAACATCTTTGAATGTTCATCTTTATTCAAATATATATTATCTTGACCCAGAGAAAATTTGGGAAAATACATTAAAGACGTTGTTTTCAACATCTTTTCAAAGGCAAAAGATAATCTGCTTGCAATTCGGCTTTTTCCCAAATTGAATTATGTAAGATTGGATGCCCTAATATTGATAACTTCATTTCTTAATTAAAGAACAAGAAATAGTTTTTATTTAGAATAATTTTACATGTGAGCAAAAATGAGCAGGGAATTAACAATTTAAATAATTCCAATTTCCAATTGAAGACATGCAGCCAACAGAATGGGAACTTAAAATTACACTGTGTATCAAAAATTGTCTTAATGTCACTTCCCATAATTTTGGTTACAAATAGCATATGGCTTGCATCCTCTCACCAAAGTCTTGCTATGCACATTCAAAACAATACCAGCATTTTGGTCTCTTCCCAACTAGTCATTAGAGTTCCTTCTTTAGAACGAGAAACATCCTCAAGTCTACTAGAATCGCCCTTCACAGTAAAAATAAAATGTGCATCTTTTTATCTCCCAAAGGCATTGTAGAAAATACAGTTATTAAAAATAAGGGCAGTAGAAGTTTCTCCATTCTTTGAAGCATTGAATGGCTGTTGCTGACACAATTCATGCAAGTCTACTTTATTTTTGTTTCAGAAGTTGAGATTTATGTCACGAAAATGTATCTCTCAAATAAAAAGACATTGAGAACTGAGAACAGGGCCTGTTTTGAATTAAATGTTTTTTTTTAGCAAAAGAAAAGATTTATTTTCTTATAATTATGCCTCTGATTCTTACTTGCATAAGGTAGCTACAGCACCCACGTATTCCACATAAGGGTTATTCCCCCAGATGGGGGCACTGTTCCCAGCCAGCACGCCTCTATAGATTACCCTTTTTGGGTGGGAGAAAAGTTTCCACGATCAAATAAACTTACAGACTTCGGGCAACACTTCATCTTATTTACAATTCTTGAAAAGTCAAAATGCACATTATCGTAGATAAGAAGAAACCTTCTAGAAAAAGAAATTTCATTTTGTTTATGTTTCCTAAGGGTAGAGGTTCATGGGGACCTGTGTAAGTTCAGTGTGTGTGTGTGTGTGTGTGTGTGTGTGTGTCTGTGTGTCTGTGTGTCTGTGTGTGTCTGTGTGTGTCTGTGTGACTATTTTGCACATCTATCTGACGTTCAATGGAAATCTGTGCTTCTAGAGAGGAGGGCGGCAAGGTCTCCTGCGTGGCTATCCTGTTTCGCTTGCAGATAGTTGAGTAGAGTTTAGAGTCCTTCTCGGTTCCTCTTCCGGTCCCCATTCAGCCTTTCTCAAAACCCTTTTTCTATTGTCCACGTTTTTCCAGGCATACAAATCCCCCAAAGATTTCTCTTCGTGTTCTACATTGACACTTCATAATGCATCTAGACACATACGGCAACTCTTCCGCTCATATTGATATTTTCAAGTAAAATGGTGTTTTAGTTTAATAATTAATAAATATTATTTCAGGTTTAAGTGGTTCTCTAGGAAGAATGGATTACGCATCTACCATGTACTTCAGTGACTCTTTCCTAGACAAAGGCAAAAGGTGCATAGGCCATTTATTAATCCCTTCTTTTTTGAATTCTGTGTGGTAGGGAAGTGTAACCAGAATGGCAAATGCCAGCTCTGAGTTGTGATCAGTTTTATTTCCTACTCCTGTTGCAGTTCGATGGTGGGTGTTTAGTGGAGTTACTGTTGGCTCTGAGATAACGATTCCCTCCCATTCTTCGAGGCTACCATCCTGTAAGATCTCACGGGTTCCTGCTGAGGCGTTTGTATCCAGCCAGAAAAATGAGCGGAGAAACAGAGTTCTCAGTCTGGTGGATATCCAGGGGTCAAGCCACAGCTTGGTACTTTTACACATATTCTGCTGATTGTACCTCAGACTGGCATCCTCATCTATGCCTGGAGTTTGTCTCTTTGAATTCCTAGAAAAAAGGAACAGAAAAGTCAGGCAGTCTGTAACACAGCTGCCCCGTCTGAATTTATACATAGTGCGCATTTCTGAGGCTGAATACATTTTATCTAATATTTTAGTTCCATGTAATTTTATCTTTACACTATGAACTTCAAATGAAATAAGTTCACAAACCAGCATTTGGAAACGTATGAATCGAAGCTTTCTTGCCTAACACATTATTCTCAGCTTCTAAGAAGTATGTGAGCTTTCTCCGAAAGGATAATGAATGTGCCCTCTGTGTGAGAAGACATACCTCTAGGAATAATTATAAATGTGCAGAATAATATTCTGGACAGTTTGTTCTTTAGCTTTGAGGAGAATTAAAAACTTTCTATTTGACAGTCAATGCATTAATGCCTCCTTTGGATCAGCTAAGGAGCCTCGCCAGGCCTCTTTACCTATTACAGATACTGGCCAGGGTGTTGGCTCATTTTTAGGTCTTCTGGAGCAATAAGGCCTTAATCCATTTCTTGTGCTTTGCAATGGAGAGTCATTTGCCATAACCTAAACCATAGGATGTGTATACTTTAAAATCTAGGCTTTAGTCTGCATAGGCTTGAGAAAGGATATAGCTAACTGGTTAATGCAAATTGTGACCAAAAAGAAATTCCCTTGTCCCAGAAAGGTCATAGAGGTCGTAGCTTGATAAAATCAGGCAGAAGCAATTACACAAGGTTGGTTGGAATTAGTGTCTTCCACTCTGAGTGTCGGCTGACGGCTGTTAGAAGTTAATCACCACATAGACAAAAAACTTTTCTGCGATCAGTTCATCCCTCAGAATTCTGAATTGATTTGTCCTGAAAACCTTTAGCACTTCTTCCCTATGGAAAATCATGTGTGTGTTTCTGTGATATTAATGTTTCTATGCCATTCCCTTAAAATTATGAATACACAACCCACCTTGAATTTTTTTCTGCGAGAATTGTGTCTATCGACTTTCATAGAAAGTGGTCTTCCAAACAAAAGTATGTCGGTTACAAAAAGCAAACAAACAAACAAACAAACAAATACAAGCAAGTATTCAATTCTTGAAATGTTACCTGGGCAATTTGAATATCTACAAAAATATCCCTGTATCTGGATGCATGTGGCTCAAATAGCCCTTTGTAGAAAAGGCCTTCATCTTTCTGAATGGCTTCATGGTCCTCCAGAAAACCAAGGTAAAAATCTTGCTAAAGAGACTATAACCTGATGTCTACATTGCTAGAACTGAAGGATATAGTAAAATAGTAAAATAGATAGATGGATAGATAGATAGATAGATAGATAGATAGATAGATAGATGATAGATATAGAGAGAGATAGATGATAGATAGATAGATAGATTGATAGATGATAGATGGATAGATAGATAGATGATAGAGAGAGAGATAGAGATAGATGATAGATAGATAGATAGATAGATAGATAGATAGATAGATAGATAGATAGATAGATAGATAATTTTGATAGTTGACATTAGGCCTCCTGCTCTTTCCAAGTAAAGTGATATCTAACACCCCCTTTTGCACGTCACAGCTCCGAAAGTTGCCAAGGGAGGTTTTTTCAGCACCATTATATCATGCTGTCTGCTTTGCAAAGAACTGGAATCATCAGCCCGATTCATCTCATGCCAGTTGCTGATGCTACAATCCCACAGAAAATGACTAAAATTTAACACATCTTTACACAAAGATCCACCACTGAGCAACATTCATCGGCTCTCAAGTGCGTATTTTTAAGTCCTTTACAGAAAACAGTCCTCAGTGTCTTACACTAAAGGCCAAAAAGAATGTATTCTTTGCAATGTCCAAATCCGTGAGCTTTTCGGCTGGCACAGGGAGAAAGCATAGCACTGAGAAGGAGAAAACGAGGCGTGGCAGTTCGTTTCAGCACGAGTTAAATAAAGGAGGCTGTTGCCACTCGAAAGTGTGACAAACGCTAACCTGGGTTGCCTGTGTTACTTTTAAGTTGCTTGGAGTTGACTTCATGCGCACACATAGCCGGGGTGTAGAGTAGCTTACGCACAGATGAGGAACAAGATCCAAAGAGTGTAGCTTGGGCGTCCCTTTGTGGAAGCAAATCATTACCAAAGGGAAAACGTGAAGCTAAAGCCCTCTTTCCATCTTTGCCCTTTTCTCGACCAAATAGCCGCGACGTCGAGATGAGAGCAAAGCCATCTTCCTCTCAACAGGACAGGAAAGTGCAATAGATGAGAGGTAGGTGGGGAGAGGGATGTTTAAAGCAGAATAGGCTCATGGTAATTTAGATGAATCCTCCCTTTCTAAAGATGAATTTCCATCTGTTTTTCCTCATAGAGTGGGTTCCAACCAGTCTGTTCTATCCACGGCCTTCGATATTCCGTCCACGGACCGACCTTTCCGTCTCCTGCCTGTTCATCTCGCTCCTCCTTGCTCACAACCAAACTTCAATCTTTCATATGTAGTTTAGTATACATACTTTTTTTGTTCAAACTTGATAATGACAGAATTATCTTGCTTTTAGGTGACTTGACGTTCTATAATAATCAGGGCACTAAGGCCTGTGGTTCGTGACTGCTTTATGAGTTAAAAGAGATAATTTTAAAAAGATACATAATATATTTAGCACATTGCAGTTGTTCAATAAGTGCTAGATTACTAACACCCTATTTTATAATCACTATTATTGACCCAGTGAAAATATTGACATTTATAGTAAAAGAAGACATTTTTTATATGGGCTTTTATTTCTCACTTTTGTTTAAAATACAGAGCTTCCCGGTAAGTCTCGACAGATTTTTGCCTTTATGGATACAGATCCAATCTAGTCTTTAATCTCTATTTTCACTACTGCATTTCAAGCATTAAGTTTGCTAGGGTAACAGACACAACTGTTTCAATCTTGTAGTTCAGTCGGGATAAGTCCAAATGCACCAACACATCTTTCGAAAAGCTATTTATCTATTTTAGTTTAGGCATATGTGTGTGTGAAGCCCATGGAGATTTCAGAAGACGTGTCAGAGCCCCCGAAGCTGGGGTTACAGATGGTTGTGCGCTCTTAGCTTCTGCCTCTTCTCTCCAGTCCCGACCACTATGTCTTGCTAGATCGCGTCCTACCCACCTTCTTGACATCATCGGTAATTCGGAGTACTAAACTTCTTAACTCCAAGACAGCCTGGAGCCTGGGGAGATTTTTCATTCCCTTGTAGCAAACTTACAAAAAAAAGATCCTGTCCCCATCTGATGTCATTGACTTAGACACCTCTTAGCTTTGCCTGTGTGAAGAATGGCAACATACCCTTCACGAGTGTTTTCACGTTACGATTTGAGACGCTGTGAGTCAGCGTTAGACATAATGAGTTTCCCCTTCTCACTGGGAATCTTCATAGATATTTTAACAAGCCAGAATAACCCATGCCTCAATTTTCCTTTTCTCTCTCTGCTGCTGGAAAAGACAATCAGCCCCAAGTGTCAAAAATCTTTAATTCCTCTTCATGCACAAGCTCCTTCCTTACAAATAACCGTGCCGCCTTCTATTGACGTGGGTACGGACTAGGAAGAGCCCTGCTGGAGAGCTGTCATAGTACCAGACATTGCTACAGACGCTGTAGTGGGTAGATAAGTTCATTACCCATCTCAGGCAACTGTAAATGCTGTGATCTGCGGCAATGATTGACAGGCTCACGGGTTCAGTACAGACATGGTGATGGGGAAAACGTCACTTTCTGTGTCTAAGCACTGTTCTATGGAAGAAAAGATCTGCCTGGGTCTGCAAACCAGGAACTGGTGCTGTCGAGAACACAGACCCAATGGATGAACCTAATACTATTATTCTAACAAATGGACTTAGTACACAACTGTCTGCTATGTTTACATCTTGCTACCCATAGATTAGTTCAGCTCCCAGACCTTATCAGAAAAGCTTCTTTGAGCCTTGGACAGGAAGTAAAAGCAGAAAATCACAGCTAATATACGTGGACAGAGTGATTGCCAATAGAACGTTCAGCTATAATTGGTGCATCTATACCACACACAGCCTTGGGGCTCAAGGACCATCACAGAATCAGGGAGGAAATGACGTAAGATTCCAGGGGTCAGGGAAGGAGAGAGCAACGGCGTCTTCTGTTCCCAACAGGACCACTACGCTCATCTGCTCACGGCAGCTGTGCCCAAGGTCAAGCCGGTCAAAATTCTAGTATGGAAAGGAAAGGGGTCCATGAGCCTCCACCTCTAGCCAAGGAGATATAGATAGTTGATGGTCCCTGGTGTATTGAGCATGCTCCAATGGATGACCTCACGCCTATGAGTATATTAGCAGCAGAAATTGGACTTGATGGGTTAAAAGAAAGAAAGGTGGGGGCAGGGGGAGTATCCACAGTGAAATAGAACGTCGTTAACCGGGAAGGAATCGTGAAATCAGGCTGTTAGCGGAAAAATGGACACAACTGGGGGTTGTCATCTGGAATACAAATGTCAACTAGATCCACAGAGTTAGGTTTATCTCATCAGTAGATTTAAAAAGTGACAAGATATGGAAAAAGAGCAGAATAATAAGGGGAGGGTGGGGATGAAGGGGAGGGGATGGGTGGAGATGAGGAGGAATTAAGAAGCCATAAGAATGAAAGCAAAAGAACGAGTGTGATCAGGACAAATATTCGTCATATTTGAAAATGTCACAGTGAGGCATATTATTTTTGCAATTAGCATATACTGATATTTTTATTTAAAAATATAATCCTCCCACAATTAGGAACAGTATGGTCCCTCTCCTGAGACTCTCAGGCAATCTTGTCTTGTTCACTTTGCCCTGAATTACTATTTTTTTTTTTAGAAAAACAACTCTGGTGTATAACTTAAACCTTTCTGCAAATGTCCTGGCTTCTCTCACAAACCCTTACACACAAACATCTGACGAGATGTGACCCGTGTGCGTGTGTGTGCGCATGTGTGGGCCGAATATACACACCGTTCCGCTTGCTCACTGTTAGGTAAGTCGAGTTCACATGACTCCCACAGCCCTCTTTTCCCCATCTGGAAATGCAAGGGCGGTTGCTGCCCAGTGGCTTGACTGTAGGATAGAGTTTAAATCGCCAACTCCATTGACAAACAAGGCTCACTCAGCCTCTTCGTGAAGGCAGACGAAGTTGAACCAAGTTTCTGTTTCTAAAAAGGAGCCATCTACAACTACAGTTCGGATGAGCTCAGCTGGGTGCTATAAGGAAGATTATTGGCGTGTAAGAGAGGGGAACTTGCGTCTGAGGGCCAGCAGCATCATTCACTGATTCGCATCTCGGGTACCTTGTGTGTAAAGCAGACGCGAAAGTGCTGCATAGAGCTGGCAAGAGACCCATGCCAGGTCTCCAGCATCATCAGCACGGGCATCACTATTAAACACAATTGACACACAGTTCTCCAGGTGAATCTTAAACAGTTGAATCTATTGTGGCAGAAACAATCTTATGTATTAAGGTGGAAATTTAAGTAATTTTTCAAAGAAACTTTCGGAAACAGCTACATAAGGATAGTCTCCCTTTCGACATTGGCAATAAGCCTGACTTAACATAGTGAATCCCGCTGCTTAAAGGCTGACCAAGAAAGTAAGATGTTCCAGAAGGTTCCAAATCCGTTGCTAGATAGAAGCTATATGTGGACAGAAGCTTTGAAGGGTGTGGCACAGACTCTGTTGAGTTTATCACTCATTCCACCGAGCCAAGACAGCCTGAAGCAGCTGCTTCCCTTGCATGGGGCAGAACAGCGACACCGGTTCTTGCTCCAGATTACAGACTACTACAAAGAGAGATATACTCTTATAAGGCTTACTGCCTTATAGTACGAAAAGGACAGTGGAAGTCCGTGTACTAAAATGGAAGACATTTCCCAAACATGAGGCATAGCATGTTCCAGGATACGGAGCTCTGAGGATGCAGCAGAGATCAGGGATAAAACTCCTTAACAGAGGTCAAACACCAGCAACCCAAGACGCGTTGTGCTTTCACGCAAACAGGGTGGCAGGAAGACAGGCTTTGACTCTCAATTTGGATGTATACCCAACACATGACAAAGAACACATGACATGCTTTATGCACAGAACTTAAACCGTTGGGACAGAGACAATAAATAGCATCATTGGCCACATCCATGTCTCAGGCAAAGATAACAGTGAATATTCTCCTGCTCGAGACATTCTCCTGCAAGCTCATCCATCGTAATGAGTCCCGGGACAGACAAATGTGCCGGAAAGCTTGTTTGTCTTTGATTGACAGCCATGAATTAGGCATAAACGTTGGTAATATGTTGAAGAAGGAAGAAAAAGTCTCAAGCAACTGAATGCTGCCTGTTCTTCATGCAGAGGACCAAACATGTAGCTATTTCATTTCTGATGTTCTAAAGTGATCAACTACACCTGCCCCAAGCAGAGAAGGGAGAGAGAGGGAGGCAAATACAGAGTAAGAGAGAGAAACAGAGGGAAACACACACACACACACACTCACACACACAAACACAGAGAGAGTTGGCTGTTTCTTCAGAATTCAAATGAAAAATAGTTGAAGACAATCTACAACAAGAACTTTTTCAAGTTGTATAAAGGCTATTTTATGAAATTAAGCTGGAACTATTGCAAGTGGTAAATGACCACAGAATAAATAGGAACCTTTTAGCAAGAGCTCAAACATGTGTTATTTATTTTCCCAGTAAACAGAAGTGGCATGTTCAATCAGCAAGACACACTGGATAGCTATGATCATTTTAATCCCTCCTAATCATATAAAAATTCATACGACCTGTTTATGACACATTCAATAGCATCTTCAGGTTGGTATTACGGAAACTAGGTCCGTTCTGTTTGCAGTCGGGTCAAGATAAGAGGGGCTGGTGGTCTCGTGTGACTAATTTGGGAAGGACACAGAAGGCTTCCGTGTCTCTGCCACTACCTCCTTTCAGTCTTTATAAACATATGGAAATAGTTACGCCCAATCGCGCGCGCACACACACACACACACACACACACACACACACACACACACACACACAAAATACTTCAAACTATCAAACAGTTCCAAACCATGTTCTGTGCCATATTTCATGTGGAGAGAGGCTGCCTTTAGTTCCGTTCTGAAGGGACCAGAAAGTGCAAAGCAATAGTACTTTAAGTATTTATATCTCCTTAGATTCTTTAATGTTTAAAGTCATGTTGAAAATGTTAATTTTAGATGTTAATTATAGAGCTGGAATAAAGCATTGGTTATAAAATAGCTAGCTGAGGTTAAATCCCTACATAACGATCAGTTTTTTTGGTATTCCCTGTTATTTAAAATACTACCAAAGAGATACATCACACACACACACACACACACACACACACACACACACACACACAAAATACACTGGCATGTGGCGTCTCTCTCACTGGGAATTTTTGTGAATGATTAAACTTTACTCAAGGAGTGTAACTCTTTATCTGATACCAATTTTACCATTAGTTGTCGACAGGGACCCCGTTCCAACCTGCCCTTGTATTCACAATTCACGACTAAAGGTAAAACACTGCTAAGAAGTCAAGGGATTGAGCATTTCCTGAAAGGCGGGTCCTCAGTTCCGCCTGACTCTTCGTTTCACTTGTCTTGAAAATGACGGAGTTTTTTAAGAGAGTGATTGTTTAAAGAAAACTGTGTTAAGAACTAAAGTGATCCAGGAAGTGATGAAAGTCTTGCTTTGTGAGCATTTTCTCAAAGGATGGAAGAGTTTAGTCCAAGAGGTCAAAGGACAGAATTTCACACCGCTCAAAACTGCAGCGTGAGCAAGATGTTGACCAAGAGTTCTCCCTGGATACATGTGATGGGATTGTCAAAGAAGTTCAGCGTCCTTGGAACATCAGGATAGAAATTTCTTCTCATGTAGCTTCACTTACCCCATTGTTTTAGACCAATGTGTGAAGAACAGGTTGGCGTAGCTAACACTGAGAATCCAGGGCAGCCAAAACATGGATGTCCAGCTGTTTCTAGCCTACCGCTTTTGATCCCCCTCTCTTTTGTGGTGTCCTTCCCTCCCTCCCTAAGTCACCCACAGTCCATGCTGGGCTTCTCAGATACCTTGGGACTTTTGGTCTACATCTCTTTTCAGTGAAAATAGAATGGGTCTCCATTGAGCACCATGAAATCTCCTCTTGCCCATTACTCAAGGGTACCAACCCGCATTCCTCACAAAAGAAATTCACTTCTGTTCAAATCCGCTTCAAGGGTTTAATCTGTCCGCCTTCTGTAAATACGTCCATCTCGTTTTTCCCGGCACCAGTCTGAAAGTCTTCGATTTTACCTATTGAGCCCTGCCCCACGACCGATAGGACGGGGGAGTAGTTAATTGTTGGTATTCTCTTCAGAACCACCAAGCAAGAAAACATGCCGCTTGGCACCTAAGTCGGGACATGATGCTTTCAATGACAACTCTGCCACACATGAGTTGAGAACATCAGCCCCTCATGGCTTTGAAAGGATTTCATCGATTCCAAAGAATTTGGCACTCTCGCCTACCTTCAGCTGGAGCGCTGGGAGTGTGAGAGCAGGCTCTTTGCGTGTATTTTAGGAACAAAATATAACACGTCTTTAGCTACTTGTAGCTCTCTTCCTCTTCTTCGAGGTCCCATTAAAAAAAAATCTCTGCTTGTTAATTTGCAAGAAACTATGAAATTCTGATCATTCCCACAGAGACACTTTATTAATATCCAATGTAGTTTTCACCCAGGAACACGGGGAGCCGAAAGAGTGACATTTATACCCTTCGGATGCAACAGAGCCAAACAAATTCGCAAGTTTTCTTGAAATCAGTTGAAGCTGAAATTGCAGGGCAATAATCTAGCTCAAAATCTCAAAGATGGCAGGTGCCCACAGACGTAATAAGACATAAGCAATGGCCTACTTAAACAGATGTAGCTGAAAACCAGGAAAATTTTAATTAGTTAGCACATCGGCAAAGGTTAAGAACACCCTTGAGAGAAGATAAAGTTCCTGGCCAATATGGACTTTAAGGGACACCATATTTTGGGCCTTCTCTGTGGACTAAGCCCAGGACCAGAAAGGATAACAAATATTTCCAAGAAAGTGTCCTTCATGCAGATTAGACCCCGCAAGAAGACACAGGGACGTGTTCGAACCTTCTATTCTATCTCCCCGTGCGACGAAACCTCAAACTATCGAACCAGAGCCAGAACTAGGTGACCACTGTTTGGAACTTAGGGAAGGAACAAAATCCTATTTCTGAGAAGGGACCAGGAACAACACAAAGGCTTGTGGGGAGGGAGCACCACCGAGAAGTCAACAACCCAGTTAAGATCGCAAGACACAGTCCCACGGCAGCTAAAGAACAAATTTAAGGCGACCAGAGAGAATGCCTGACTCCTACCCACTGCTGAGCGTCTGCAGAGAGCCAAAGAACAGCACAGGAACGTGGCTTAGAGCACATGGGACAGGGAAAACGTAGAAAGGAACTTCCCAGAGTCAGAAGAAAGGCAACGGAGCAAAGATAAGAAGATAAGGCTATCCCAAAAGGACGGCGAAGTCTGTGGTGTCTTAGTGTTAATGACCGCCACAAGAGACCTAAACCCAGCTGAGGCTTCATTTTATTAATTAAATCTCCCTCCATCTCAGGTCTAATATTTCTCGTTAAATGTTAATGGAGAGGAAAACTTAATATTTGAAAGGAAGATCTCCTTTTACTAGGAGCTCACTGACTGGCTAGGCTGCTGAGCAGCGAGCCTTGGGAGTCTTCGGTCTCTGTCTCCCAGCGATGGAAAAACAATGGCCACCTTTCCACCAGGCAGTTGCATGGGTGCCAGGGACTGAGCTCTGGTCTTCAGAACTGCACAGCTAGTTAGCGCCTTACCCACTGGCGGTCTCCTTAACCCCCAGAACAAACTTTTATAGTCAGGAAGAATCATATGATGAAACTTATTTACACTTCTAGAAAATGTGAAACTAGAATGTACGCCGTCAACACAAAGAATGGGACAAACAGTAAAAAGCCTGCTACGAAGTCTCTATATAACCAAGGTCACTATTCGAAACTGGGGTCTTATTGACTAAACAAGATTACTGTTTACCCCAGGCCAACCACTGATTTTTGAGCAATGTAAATAATAAATCAGTATGAAAATCTTAAACAAATCATACAATGTTCAATTGAACTACAGAAGAAAAGAGAGAACCGGATGGTGAAAACAGGAAACTGTGAAAGATAAAACTACCCAATTAAATATTGTGTTATTCAATTAATTGAAAGCATAAGAAACCTGTTTAGAATGAAATACATGGATATGTTAGAAGTAAAAGAGTGGAAACATGTATTATGCAAAACTAATGAAGAGAAAGGTGGCAAGATGTGTCCATACCATATCAAGTTAACTTCAAAGCAAGGACTATTGCCATGGAAAAGAGACACATTCCCTAAAAGCAAGGAAATCAGTTCTCTGAGAAGACTTGAGTCCCAAATGAGCATGCATCTAAGATTAGAAATGTAAAGCAAAGGGGTGAAACTTGGGAGAACCGAGAAGAGGCACAAGAAAAATATACACCGAGAGTCAAAACTTTAGTAACCCTTAGCAGTAGGCAAAGCAAACAGAATCAATAAATTACCAACTCGAATCAACGCCATCGACCACTTGTTCTAATAGACGATCATAGAACACTACCACCACCACCCAACAATATCAAAATATTCTCAGATTGAGCCTAATGGGACCAGTTTATTATCCCATCACTCATGATGCTGAGGCAGGAATGCAGTGAATGAGTCAGGGCATTTACTCAATAATAAAACCATATCCTACAAGACAAAAAGAATCCTATCCTCATGACAAGACCCCCAAAGATGTGGGTGGGAGACCTCTGGATCTCTTTTTTTCTCTTCCCAATGAGGCCACATTAAACAAATCTCCTTTTTCTGCCTTTCACTCTCAAACACGCAAAGAATAAGAAAATATAAATACCACACAAAGGATGGTTTTAGAGTATAGACAAATTAAAGAAGAGTTAAGAGAAAACCCTGGAAACCTTCCAATAGTTGAAGATGATTAGATACTTCCAAATAACTAATGGTTTAAAATGAAAACTTGGAGGAATTTTAAAAACATACCACATATCAAAAGTGTGGGAACAAATCACTACTTTACATTTGGGGGATTTTGTAGATATCCCCCAAATGTATTTCCATTAAATTCTATCTTAAAATGTATTTAAGATAGAAAATCTTAAATTGGAAAGAAAAAGTTTCTTGTCAGAGTTCATTAGGGGAAAAAAAAGAGAAAAAGAAAAGACAATTAAACAATAACTCTAGCAGAAGCCATGATGATGGCTGTGTTAGTCAGTATTCCATTAGTGTGAAGCGACTCTATGACCACGGTGACTCTTATAAAGGAAAGAATTTAATTGGGGCCTGCGTACAGTTCCAGAGGTCTAGTCCATTGTCATCGGGGCAGAGAGCCTGGTGGCACACAGGCAGACATGGTGCCGGAGAAATAGATGAGAGGCTTACATCTGGATCCGCAGAGAGCAGGAAAAGAGAGAGACTCTGGGCCTGGACTGTGCTATGGAAACCTCAAAGCCCACCCCCCAGTGACACACTTCCTCCCTCCAACAAGGCCACGCCTTCTATTCCTTTCAAAGGGTACCACTCCTGGGTGACTAAGCCTTGAAATCTGTGAGCCTTTGCGGTTCATTCCCATGCAAACCATCACAAGAGTACATAGTGAAATCAATGATCGCAAAACCAGAAAAACAGAGGAAACAATAACGACAAGAGCCACTTCATGATAATATAGGGACATCAAATATATAGGAACTTCTGCACCTAGAGAAATAAATTTCAATTCGATACTGAATCACAGACTAGTCTTTTGACTCATCTTTTAAAAGGTGAGCGGACTCAGCATTGTGTGCAGCGCTGAGCTAAGCTGAAATAAAACCAAAATGATGTCTGGATATTTCAAGCAGAATAGCTATCAGGAGGATTTTTTAATAGATATGGCTGCTATGTTTTTGATTCATATTTTAATTCATATGAAGAAATCTCCTAGAAATTTTCACAGACATAATATGACTAAAATTCTAGAAGTGAACAATTTAATTCCAAAATTAAAAATTCACTAAAGGAGTTCAACAGCAGAAAACTGAACAAGATCAAAGGTAAGCCAAAGAAAATTTAGGTAAAGAAAAGACTTTAAATAAGATAAGATGATAGAAACATGTTCTCCTAGAACCTCGGTCTCAGGTTCTAGGCCAGGTTTACAATGCCAGATATGAGATCCTTCCTATGAACCTCAAATCTAAATAGGAAGGCTGTTACTTCTGTAGCTTACAGATCTGCAGCTGGGTAAGACTGTTGGGGGCTGCTCTCCACCGGGGGTCTACACAGCTCCTCCCAGCCTTGTAGAAGCTATCTGGAAGGTGGGAGTTTCCATGTTTGTATGAGCTTGCTTTCTCCATGCCCAGGGATCAAAGTGTGGAGTGTCTTCAGCAATGGCATCTTGTTACCGAGTTCTGGAGAAGAAACAAGAGCAATATCAATAGCCTGTGCTGTGTGATGCTCTTTGAGACCCGTCTGACCAAAACTTTAAAGAGAGGTACTCAGCCTGGGGCTGTGTGTGACACTGGAATTTCAGAGAGGAACACTATCTGCCTCGTGGAAATCCAATTAAGTGTGTGTGTGTGTGTGTGTGTGTGTGTGTGTGTGTGTGTGTGTGTGTGTGTGTGTGTGTGTGTGTGTGTTAGGAAGCTTATAAAAACATATTTCCATGCAACCTTTTCAAAGATTATTATTAGTTAGCTAGTCTTCCCCCACCCATTCTCTCTTCTTTATTCTCCTATCATTTTCCCCTAAATTACATCCCAGGAGAGAGTCTGCTACTATTGTTTAGCTAAATGGACATAGTATCAAACTGCCTTCTAAATTCTTATTCCTGCACTCGTAAGTAAGTGCGACTCTGACACCTTATCCAAGCTTCCCTTCACAGTGACTGCAGAGTGATACAGATCCCCAAATCCTGGCCCAAGGGCAAAGCAAGAGTGACCGTGCAGAGCGGAGCCCCAAGGGCTCATCTGTCTCACATGCCCACCCCACCCCAAACCTCAGGGAATGCCATGGAGGAAGGGATGGGAAGATTGCTGGGAGGAAGAGGACAGGGACGTCTCCTGCAAAACAGTGTCTTCCAGACAGGACAGAGACTTTGCACCCAGGGCTGACAGCAGACATGGTTGTCTGTATAAGACTAACACAAGAGCAAGCCGTAAAAATCCCAGAGTGGACTGAGTAGGGGATCGTAAGGCCCCACTCCTAGCTGAGGAGCTTTTGGTAGTTGTTGACTGCAGGCAGAGGGAGAGCCGTTTTTTGTTTGTTTGTTTTGTTTTTTTTTTTAGAAGAATAGTTCCTGCTACATTGCTCATTTTCCAGTGGATGGCAACACTAGATTCAGTGGATTTAAAACAGACTCATCAGGACTGATGTGCGTATGAACTCGCAGAGAATGTGGCAGCAGGCAGAAGGTTGGTACAGGTTCAAGTCAAACAAAAGCCCAGCACTGTAAAGAGGAAATGGACACAAAGTCCCATTCCTAACCAAGATGCTATTTATAATTGATACTGATAAAGGGGAAATCTTTTTCCTTCAATGGAATGTCGCTGGTTATACTGACCATATAAAGCAGGCCCCACGCCCAGGAGAGGTTGGAAACACAAAATACATGGATAACTTCTTTCGTTTTGTTTTAGCTTTTTGTTGTTGTTGTTGTTTTAGCTTAGGTTTTGTTTCTTATTTTTTGAGGCGAGAAAGAAAATGAAATTGGTTGGCTAGGAAGATGGGGAGGATCTGGGAGGCATTGAAGGAGGGAAAAACAGGATAAATGATTGCATTCAAATATTTTTTAAATAATAATTTTAAAACACTCTATCAAATGCCAAAAAGAAAATTGGGTCGAAGTTGAGAAAGAACCAATATTCAAGTAGACAATATCAAAAAAGTCAATCAGTTAAAACTTTATATGTCACAGGCAAGACGACACATGAATAAAATTCCTTTGGAAAACTGCTTGGCAATCAAAAAATGTTTATATTAACAATCTCATTCCCAGATATGTACCCCAAAATGAATTTTTATGGGTACCCAAAGACCCATATGTAAAATAACTGTTATTTAAAACAGTTAAGTCTTATTTAAATTATTTAAATAATATAAAAGTATTTAAAATGGGAAACAGTCTAAATGTCTCATAATAACAAGCTGAATAAATATATGTGGTATAATAGGAGGGGATATGGGGCACTAGTAAATCAGGAGAAGTAACTACAGGAAAACATGGATGGGTCTCAAAAGTATGTTCAGCTAAAGAAGCCCGTAAAACATACAGAAACTGGATATTGGAGGAGTCCATTAATGATGAATGCAAGAGTCAATAGATGTTGTTGTCCATGAAACATTCACTATGAAAGAAGATGAGGAATCTTCAAGGCCAGGGAGCTGGCTCAGTGGGTAAAGGCACTGCCACCAACCCTGACTACTTAATCTGCAGTAGAAATTACTGCAGTAGTAATTACTGCAGTAGGAATCTGCAGTAGAAAGAAAGAACTGGTACCCACTCGTTGTCTTCTGACCTCCTTACATGTGCTTTGTAATAGGAATGCACGCATGCACACAATAATAGTAGTCAGGATAATAAAATGCCAAAGAGCAACCTTCTGAGTACTAGGAATCTCCTCTACCTCTGAATACAACTGATGGCCACAGATACAAACCACCACTAGTCGGTTCAATATTCAGGTGCTTAGCATATACCAAAAATATATAACACATGTCATCAATTTTTATACGTAGAAGATTGAATAGGATGGATGACTGAAAGTAGAAATTGATAACTATATGATTTAAATAATTGGTAGATTACAATATATCTCAGAAATATCGTATATGAAAAGCAACTAGCGGGGAGAAATTAGGGATTAAAGAGAGGGGCTGTGGGCATCAAACTCTCAGCAGGAAGGTTCAAGAAGGAAAAATAAGGCTTCCATGTTGCAGCTGCCTCCCTGGGCTGATGTCTTCACTGAGCCATCAAAAAACTGGTTTTTCAAATGCTCAAAATTAACAGACTAGACTTCTATGTTTCCAGAACCAAAAGCTTACAAGAACAAGGAAGAAGGAGGGCACCTTATGTTTTCTCCAGTGTCCTGCTCTTCTGTGTCAGGACTCAGCGGTGAGTGGAGAGACAAGAAATTAGTAAGGATAACCTCATATTTAAATTTTTGTTTAGAGATTTAAAATGTAACTTTTTGGTTAGGGTTAACAAAAATTTCCATTTCTATGCTTTTCGGAAAAATAGAATTTTAGGGACAACTTATATTCCAGTGACCTTGAACTTGAGAAATCTGGATGTTGTATCTCAATAACCAACAACACTGGCGTTTTCTAAAAAGAAAAATTTATTTTTAAAATGTAGGATTTCCCCCCTCATTCTTTGTTGCTCTTGCCCTCATTATCTAGGACACCACCGGAAAGAACTCGTATCTTCAGGTCCTCGGGGAGCTGTATGACATCCAGTGTGAGGTAGATCACAGGATCCATGGCCAACATATGTCACATTCTCTGTCTTTGTATAACGGATTAGGGTTTTGCTTAAAACATTATCGCATTCCTTTTTTGCCTCTTAAACCATTAAAGCATTAAGAAAAGTGCCTACCAGAATGAGACATGAGATCAGTTACTTAGCTTTGGTACAATGAGACTAAGATACAGGCTGAGACACAATGAATGGAAGTGTGCCGTCTCCGCAAGCCCACCTGTCCAACCAAGCTCTTTAAGAAATTAAGTTCTAGAAACATTCCAGGGCTTGCCCATTCTCACAAAACACAAATGCGAGCTTGTCCTCCCCTATGGCTTTTTGTTCTTTTGTTGAATGGATTCGCAACTAATAGCATGCTTTTTTAAAAATCCGGAAGAGAAGCAGGCCATTTACAATGGCTTGTGATGGTTTGTACTGTAGACTTGATTACACTGAGCTATGTCTCAGTGATGAGTAAAAATGAAATAAAATAAAATAAATCTAAGTGTGTCTATGGTAGTTATTTCTAGAAAAGAAAAATTGCTCCCTGATGTGGGCAATATAATTCAGCAGGCTGAAAGTCTGTATAGAGTAAGAGTAACAAGGGAAAGAGAAAAGCCCACTGTTGCAAAACATTCTTTCTCTCTCTCTCTCTCTCTCTCTCTCTCTCTCTCTCTCTCTCTCTCTCTCTTTCAGATTTGGGCGTACAGGATTTAATATTTAAAATGCTGGGTTTATCCTATTTTTTTCTCATCTCTTCTTCATTTGCCACAATCCTTCCATTTGGAACTGAAAATATTAATTTCATTGTATGTTGGATGTATGAGCTTTCCTATAAATCTGAATCAAAAGTAACAGTTTGCTTCAGTCTCACAGTAGATTTGAATTTGTACCTTTCAGTAATAGTGTAACTGTGGACATGAAATTTAAGGAATTGAAGTTTGATTGTGTAGAGGTTAGTTATATCATGCGAGTATGTAGAACTAGTATATAGTTATCATAATCTTGTCATTGTCTATATTTGGAATCTGTATAAAAAGGCCTGCTTGGATGTCAAGTCGGCTAGAGATTGACCTATCAGAGTTAAGCTGGATTGACTGATGGATTACATTGATAGATACCTAGATCATCAGTGAAGTATGTATCAGGCCCTGGTCTTTCCCAGAAAGGATTAACTAAGGGGATTAGGGAAAGGGCACCTCTTGAATTTAGACATCACTATCTGATAGACTGGGTCCCCCGTGTGATAAAAAGCTCTCTCGCACAGACACTCTCTGCTTCCTGGCTGCTAGTACGGAAGCCTCTGTCCTCTGATATGTTCTCCCAGCCAAGATAAGCCCAACCCCTGGCACTGTTGGCCAAAATAGTCTTTCCTCCTTTGAAGTTGTTTTCCTCGGGTCTCTACTGCAGTACTAAATAAATAAATAATAATAAATGTCTGACTAGCATTGGCCAGAAAACTCTACACTGGCCTGTGAAACTTGCCACGCAGTAATGACTTGATCTTCTTTAGATTTCCTTCCATCCACTCTTCAGCTATAACTGACAGTGACAGTTGGGTGTGATCTGTCAGAATTCCTGTTAGTACATCCCTATATCCCTTCGTCCAACATCCCTGGCTGTGGAGCCCATTCCTAGGCACTCCAGCTTTACAGATGAGCCAAAGAAAAGCACAGAGACATGGCACAGCAGATCAAGGCATCACATATCCCGTGTTTTATTAAATCAACGGACTTACTATAAATAAATGCATAAATAAAATTTATTTTACTTCCTCTTCTTTTGTTTAAATACCTTCTGAAAACAAATGGCCTTAGAAACGAAGCTCAACTTTTTATCGGACTGGCAACCCTCTTATTGACCTTGCTGAAAATAAAAAAAAAAAAATTGAAATTGGAATTTGTTACTTCCTCAAATGACCCGTCGAGTTCACACACACTTCAAGAAAACAAAGCGCTGTAGACATCAGCTGTTGCCATGATACTATTGTGTAATAAACCATCCTAAAACCAACAGTGGGACAGCCATTGTGTCTAGGACTGGGGTTGTACTGCAGCGTGCTGCGTCCCGCTTGCAGCTCAGCTCAGCTGAGCTAGCGCAGCCTCGCTCGTGGGTCTAGACGGTCAGTGGTCGGCTGGAGGTCCCCGACCTGAAGTGGCCTCGGTTAGCACAGTTCTCAGCTCTTCCCTCTTACCCTGATCCACCGTCACAGCAATGGTCCAGGGGAGTGAGTGGGAACGCAGAATGGTTGAGCCACATCTTGGATCCAACTGTCTTCTGTCCTGTGCACAAGTTTAACACGAGCCTGGGAGAATAATACCGAAATCCATAGCTGCAGGAAAGGGGAAGAATCAGAGCCATCACGCTTCCGGCTTTTTTTCTGCGCCACAGTCTTCAAGGATGCACAAGAAACCGTTTTTGTTTCCTAGCATGCGCAATGCTTGCAGCTCAAAGCGTTTGTTTTCCCTTGAGAACTCTCGTAACTCAAGTGGTGTATCCTAGAGAAATTACCAAATGTCTCATCGGTAACGAAGATTAATGCCTTAGGAGGCTTGCGGAGCTACAGGGCCACTCCACATCTCCCCCAGCATATAGTCGTATCTAAGTCAGCTTTATTTTATCATAAAGTAAACGAGCTAAGATAAATGAAAGGCAATGTCTGCAAATATTAATGTTAATTTGAATCATTGTGAATTAACACCTTCTGCAGAACAGTCTGTACATGGTGAGTTCATTTGGTTGGTGAATGGAGCTAATACAGATAGTCGCGCGTTTTATTCTCCATTGTTTTACCCTGCGGGCAGGGAGGTCCATCATTCCTTTGGGTAGGATGACCAAGCACAGGAGTCTCGACTCGGCAATAGCGGGTTAACTCACCTGTCTGAAAAATCCTTCAGTGAGTACGTGCTGCATCTTTAGTTCTGGGATTATGAAGACGAGTGTATCTTGGTCCCTGCCTTGTTCCCTCTTGGAGGAGAGAAGGTGGCACACAGTGCACCCTAATGGCACCTTTGTAGAAGGGTAGGAGATGATAGAGCTGTGAGCGCACACTAGTCTGGCAGGAAAAGAGATTCCAGGTACCTACTAGGAGTAGGTCAGAGGCAGAGCTTTGATGTTGACTCGGACTTCGCCACCAAATAAGACCAATGACAAAACGCACAATCAGTGAAGAATCAATGCTGGAGATGGCATGCAGCCCCTTAGTCCTCCTCCAGCAAGTATATGTCAGTCACTAAGGGGATCTGAAATGATGGTCCATTCCTAAAAAGCATCGTCTCTGCCAGTGAAGAACTACTTTTTAAAATTATTCTAGCTGAGTGGTGGTGGCACACACCTTTCATCCCAGCACTTGGGAGGCAGAGCCAGGCAGATCTCTGTGAGTTCAAGGCCAGCCTGGTCTACAGAGGGAGTTCCAGGACAGCCAGGTCAACGCAGAAAAACCCTTGTCTCAGAAAATCAAAATTACTCTAATCAGGAGTGGTCACAGCACACACCTGCAATCTCAGCACATAGGAAGCTAAGGCAGGAGAATTCTGAGTTTGGGGTCAGCCTACAAAGCTAGATCTGTCAAAAAGAAAAGGAGCTAGACAGAATACTCAGTGTGAGAGACCTGAAACCATGGAGACAAGAGATCATGAGTTCAAATCTCCGGAACCCACATAAGAAGTCAAACATGACCATCCTTCATATAATCATAGAGTTGTAGGCTAGAGACTAGACAGATGGCCATCCTTCCTATAACCATAGAGTTGTAGGCTAGAGACTAGACAGATGGCCATCCTCCCTATAACCATAGAGTTGTAGGCTAGAGACTAGACAGATGGCCATCCTCCCTATAACCATATAGTTGTAGGCTAGAGACTAGACAGATGGCCATCCTCTCTATAACCATAGAGTTGTAGGCTAGAGACTAGATAGATGGCCATCCTCCCTATAACCATAGAGTATAGGCTAGAGACTAGACAGATGGCCATCCTCCCTATAACCATAGAGTTGTAGGCTAGAGACTAGGCAACCAGTCCAAAATGATGAGCCTCGGATTCAGTCTTGAAAAAACAAGGCAGAGCACAATAGAGGAAGACACTCAACATCCTTATATGGCCTCTGCATGTTCCCCAGAAAGGCACTATACATGCATGTGCATATATAACATGCACACACACGCAAACATGTACACACCACAAGAAATCCCATTTGTCTTACCCAGAACTAGTCTTGTACACTCACCTGTTAAGGCAAGGTGTGCCCAAGGATGTTCTAGTGGCAAGACTAGTTATGGGGCTATCCAACCATGCTCTGAGTTGGAGTTGAGTCCTGCTCCAAGGAGGGAATTCATGTGTGACACTGTAAACATGGCCAAAACACATGGTTACAGATGTCACAAGCTCAAGAAGAGGAACTTATTCATGTTGTTTCACTGTTGTGGCCATGTTGTCAAACTGCCTTTGAAATAGGAATAAATGAATAAATATGAATGTATTCATTATGGGTATGGATTATGACTTTGTGCAGCTCCTGGGCTCCTTTGGTGAAGCCTCTTATTCAGAGGGTGGTGGTTAATACGGAGAATAGCACTGCTCCAAATGCTCAGAGTAAGTGCCTAGGAGTGATCAGTCATAGAAAGGCTATCTGTATCACCCGAGCCCCCTACAACACACACACACACACACACACACACACACACACACACACACACACAGGCTCAGGAAACACTGTGGCCCAGAGGGTGGAAAATGTACTGGGCAGAGAATGGGAGGAAGGCTATTAAATGTGGTCTTCGGGACCTGACACAGTTATTGCACACATGAACTCAACAGCATCTGTGCCCATCTGCTTCACGAGACGTGAAGAAGAGCGAAAGACGAAGCCAGTTAAAGATTTCAGTATGGACTGATTAGGGGCCGAAGAGACTCTGTTCCCTACTGGCAGGTGGTGGGTACTGAGGGACGGAGAACCACTTTAAATTGGGCGAGCGGTCCCTGGTAGGTTGCCCATATCCCAACGGACAACCACACACTGATGGACCTATGTGATCAGACTTAATTAGACTAAGTGGTAGATGGAGAAATGGGGCGGGGGGGAGAAAGAGATAAAGATGAAGAATATGAAGTTGGGAGAAAACTGTATTGAGGGAGAATGAGGCGTGGGAGGGGGTGACAGGTGTATATATGATCAAGATATACCAAGTGCCTTATGAAATATAAAATAATAAATAAAAGGAAAAAAGCAAGTCCTTTCGAAAAGTTATCCTTTGGAAAATCTGGAACTAGGAAATCATTAGGGAACTGGTGATTGATACAGCTTTAGCTGTGAAAACACCGATCCTTCAGACTCCCCGCACCACCACCTATTTCTGTAACTGCATCTCGGATTTTCATATAATGTGCAGATTAGCTCCGCGTCCCATCAAAGTGACACATGTGTTTTGTTGGTGTGAAGTCTTTGCAGCACTGGATGGCGGTAACAACTATATAAGAACACGCTAAATATAAGTTAGCTTATCAGAGGGAAAGAAATCTAGAGATTTGGAATATCTTAATATGTTTTACTTTTTAAAAGAACACGGGCGTGACAGCCGAAGGAATATCTAGAACTAAATGAGACGGCAACGTTCAGGTTAAATGGCCTCAATTCCTTTATGCTGGTATATTTTATTCCAGATACGTTGAAAACTGAATTTAGTTAATAGCACTAATTATGCCTCAACGGTCTGTTAGGATAATTTCATGACTTCTATTTATGCATCAAGAAAGCTATTTTCAATAAATGTTTACTTCCTCTTTATCTTATTTGTTTTACATGTTGCCCTAAACACACGTACCTCCTTCAAATGAAACAACAAAAGAAAGCACTCTTTTAGTGCTAAACGCCATAACCAGGAGCCACGTGGGAAGGAAAGGGCTTGGTTGCTTTCCACTTCCTGGTTACAGCCCATCACTGAGAGAAGCTGAGTTAAAGCCCAAGCAACAACTGAAGCAAAACCCGCGGAAACACACTGTTCCCTGGATTATGCTCAACTGGTTCTTCTACAGCCCTGGACCACTTGCGCAATGACTGCCCAGCCCACAGTGGGGGTGCCCTTTCCTTGTCAATCAACAATCAGGACAAAGCCTACTACCGCGGCTGAAGGGCAGGCAGCAGCAGCAGGTTTTCAGGATGTTCTCTTCCCCCAAGTTACTCTAGGTTGCAACAAGCCAGCAATAAAAACTAAGGATACTGAGTCTTTGCTTCTTTTTGTGTCCATGATCCGTTGCGATAAGGAGAGGGGGAGGAGGAGGAAGAGGAGGAGGAAGAGGAGGAGGAAGAGGAGGAGGAGGGGGAGGAGGAAAAGGAGGAGGAGGAAGAAGAAGAGGGAGAGGAGGAGGGGGAGGAGGAGGAGCAAGAGGGGGAGGAGGAGGAGGGGGAGGAGGAAGAGGAGGAGGGGGAGGAGGGGGAAATAAATGATTTTACTTGATTCAAAGTTATAGAGCCTACCAAATATTTGTCGCTTTTGATTCTCAATGGCAGGGAATGTTCATGCCTCAGTGGGACCTTGAGAAATATACTCCCCATTCTAAACTAGCTGTGGGCTCCAGGAAAAGGCATCGTCGCTGTGCCTCCAGAGTCTTTAAATTTGCATTGTACCACAGAGCACTCTAGGATGCACTGCCTTGCCGTTGAGCAAACAACCCAAGCATGTGCCCATTTGCCCCACTGCCTTTAGTGCTGTAGGGGACTGGGCCCCCATCTCTTCCCTGGTACGATGTGGATATGCAGAAGCTGGCTCCAACTGAAGATAGAATATTGGAGTTTCTTCTGGCTCAGTAATGTCTAAGGCTTTTAAAATTGAGAACTGCTATGGTCCTCTAAATATATATTATGGTAAGTAGCTTGGTGTGTTTGTGGGACTCCTAACAGTGAGAGCGGGGGTGTCGGGGGTGTCTCTGACTCTTTTGCCTGCTTTTGGGACCCATTTCCTCCCATTGTGTTTCCTTGTCCAGCCTTGCTAAGAGGGTTTGTGCCTGGTCTTAGTGTAACTTGTTAGGCCACGTGTGGTTCATAACCCTATGAGGGACTGGGAGGAGAAACTGCATTCGGGATGTAATAGATGAGAAAAAAATAAAATAAAATAAAGATTTGACAAAATGAGAATCGTTTCTCTTCTCTCTGCATTTCCAGGGCAGCGAACATTTTAAAAGGTCTTTCTAAGGGCCTGGCAGTGATGGTGCACACCCTTAATCCCTGCACTCGGGAGGCGGAGGCAGGCAGGTCTCTGTGAGTTCAATACCAGTCTGGTCTACGAGCAAGTTCCAGGACAGGCTCCAAAGCTGCACAGAGAAATCCTGTCTTGAAAAAAAAAAAGTCTTCATAAGAAGAGTTGAGAATAAAGAAATACCAGAAATGAAACCCCACCAGCTAACTCTTTAATATTCTTTCTTAAGATCATGAATGATCTTAGGTCATGAAAGTTTGTTGGAAAGAGAACTTGGTGACAAAGAGCATGAGCTATTCTTTTAGAGGACTCGAGTTTGGTTGCCAGTACCCACACAGGGCAGCTTGCACATGCACAAATGTGTACGCATGCACACATGTACAAACACACACACACACACACACACACACACACACACATACATACGTGCGCGCCTTCCCCAGCCCTCAGTTTGCAAGTTTGCGATGATGGTTTTCTCCCGTGAACACACAACTGCCTATGACTAAACTCTTCCTGCTGTGATTAGCATCTCTTTTATTTATTTTAAAAAATGTAAAATTACAGTTCAGTCATAGAGTATCCATTTTTAAACAATACACACATTAACCCCTCTGCCACCTACGGGCAGTCAGTACTGGGGGAGTTCTGCTTTTTACCTTATTTATAGCGATTTTAATACCCAACCGGTCTGATGTATGTCAGAGAACAGGAACTCTAAACAAAACTCGGTGCTTCCTTTCAAGGAGCGCGAGGTAGCATGGCGGAGACAGACGAAATATGTAAACAACTCCTTACAACTCAAGTCCCTAATAGAGGCAGTGAGAGATGAAAAAGAGCCATTGACTTTCAGCAGCTAGGGAAGGCACCTCAGCATACGCCGGCTGGGGGTTCTAATATAATCGAAATGAGCTTTGAAAAATCATAAAACCTTTTGCCAAAGAAAATTAGGGAGCAGTGTTAACTAGAATTATCTATTAAAATATTGTATTGTGTTTTTAGCATTGAGTCTGCTTTGAAGGAATGTATTCTATTATTCCATTTTCTGTTTTGAAACTATAATTTTCAAAAACTGTCTTAAACATCTTTTATGTAAGATAGCTGATAGCATTCATCTCTTCAGGTGATAATACGGGGTGCACAGCCTGTGCCTGAGGTCTCTAGATATTGTACATGCGGGAAATTATTTGTGTTAAGGGTTGGAGCGGTGGCTCAGCATTTCTAGGGTGTTACTCTTGCAGAGGATATGGATTTAGGTTCCAGCACCCACATCAGACAGGGCACAGCTGCCAGTTTTAGGGCATCCAACACCCTCTGATCTCCTCGGGCATCTGCACATAAACCCATCCACGCACACATACCAAATGAAAAATAATATTTTAAAAATATTTATTTTAAAAAAATTAACAGGCCGACAATAACTACAGAACTACTGCCTCCTGTGGAATAAATGCCCTGGTTAGAGTTAATTTGCAGATGAATAAAACCGAGCACCAGCACGCACGAGAAATACCACTTGGCCACGACTACCAGCAAGTTCAAGTGATAACAGCTGGCAAAACCCAGCTCTTGAACTTGTAAAGTTAGCCAGCCCAGAGGCCGACTTCCAAAGACCATTGTTTTTATGATGACACCGAATTTCTCTTGCAGCCTGCTCTAGAAGCACACACACAGACTCCCAGCACGTCTCCTGATGTGTTGTTATGTCTGGCACTCGTCTCTGGGATCCGGAGAACACAGAATGCATCCAAAGCTCCTCAAACAATATTTATATACTGAGTCCGGAGTCCTACAGCGCAGGCCTTGCCCAGAACATCAAAAATGGGTCGTGTTTAGTCAGTGCACCATTTTCCTGGCATTTTAAAAATCACTAACGGGGGTGATTATTTGTAAAATTTAGCAGTCGTTGTGAATTGTCTAGTAAAGATTGTTGATATTATTCCATTGGGGCGTTTGCTGTTTCTTTGAGTACACAGCATGTAGAAAATTTTAGAAATATATTGTGGCTCATCTTTCACGGTGAAGATGATTGCGATGTTTTCTGAAGCAGGTGAAATTCCAGTTTGTCTGAAAAAGATCCATCACTTTCTTTGTGATTTCAGCATTTTCTGCCATTAAGTATTGTTTTGCTGTGAATGCAGACATCTTAAAGATACCTTTCTAATTTCCAAGCATTAACCTCTTTTTTCAAAAAATGGAAATAACTGAACTTATTAGGGATGGAATGTTACGTAAAGGTGAAACCTTGTATAGCTAAGTCATTCTATAGTGAACTATAAATTGATCCGAAGAGAGTTTCCCTTTAGGATTCAGCGTAGTATGGAATCTGCGTTAGGACTTTAACACTTGTATGTGAAGAAATGACCCAGGCATAGGGGACAAAGTACCCAAAAGCATGAAATGTATTTCTAACATACACAGAGAAAACCTATTAATAACAGCCAAATCCGAGGACCTTGTGGTTCAGGAGCTTTTGGTAGGAAACATACAGACACACAACAGACACACACACACACACACACACACACACACACACACACACACACCCCACACACACACCAATCCAAAGTGCTGATCAGCAAGAAGATGAACACTGGCTAGGTCTTGCCTCAGTAGGGCAGGGTCTAGACTCAAAAGGATCATTTGTCCAGACAATGTAAAGTTTGTATAGAGGAAAAAATTACTTTTTAAATGATTTATTTTTATTTTCTGGGCATTGGTGTTCTGCATGCGTGTATGTGCGTGTGAAGATGTCAGCTCCCCCGAAGCAGCAGTTACAGACAGTAGTGAGCTGCCATGTGGATACTGGGAATTGAACCGGTATCCTCTAGAAGAGCAGCCAGTGAGTGTCCTTAACTCCTGACCCAGCTCTCCAGTCCCCAGGAAAAAAAAATTATAACAATATTTTAAGGCACATAAATATATCCAGCATACAGCAAAGCAAAATTTACTTTGGCCTCCAATAAAAACACCCACTCAAGGAAACAAGCTGGAAACACAAACCACAACGGAAAAATAATCCAGCAATCCAGGACAAGCCCAGATGTTAGAATCTGCAGAGGAGGACAGTCAGTTATAGCGACTCTGTTCCGCAGATTCAACGCATTATGAAAAGATACAGAAGGTACACAAGGGCTGGAAAGCAAATGCTGTGTGGAAGCTATAATGCCGGCAACAAAAACTTCTCTAGGTGGGAGGCACACATCACTAAAATTTGTGAAGAGGAAGGCAGTCAATTTGAAGATAATTGATTTGTAAAATGAAAATAGAATACTTATTTTTTTGTCATGAAAGATAGGAAGAAGGAATGGAAGACCCGGAAGATCCAGGAAAGGGCTCTAAAGTGTCGTCTCCTGGGGAAAAGATGTCCTTGTGATCGCCAGCTCTCACCAGCAGCGGCTGCCTGCACTGGGCTTACACAGGAATGAACCAGTAGATGGCAAGACACAGGTACCCAAGCAACGTCAATATCACAGCTGTCTGAAATGGGCAAGAGAACAAAGCCGACGTCCCAAGTACAGTTGAGGTTTCTGTGTAGTAGCATAATTTCTTGGGTTTGTTAAAACATAATTTCTTTATTGATTCTTTGGGAAATCCATACCATGGACCCCAATTCCATCCACTTTCCAGTTCCCCTACATACTCTCTGTACTCCCGTCGTGACCACTGCCAAAAATAATTTAAAAAATCAAACCAAAACAAAGCCAACAAAGCAAACAAACAAAGCAAGAACAAAACAAAACCCTCTTCACTTCTCCATCTTTTCTGCCTCTCCATCACTCCCTGCTTTGTCCTGCAGCCATTGTGAGTGAGTGGTATGTCACAAATACACTCCTGTGTCCAGTTACCTTTACTAGCAAGGGTTCATTGCAGTGAATCACTGGTCTGATTCAAGGCCTCTGATTTCTGGTCCACCATCATCACTGGATCCCCACCGGAACACCTCTGGGATATCCTGCTGCCCCAAGTCTTGGAGATGCTGTGGGTATTATTCCACAGGACAAGTCCCTTCCCAAGCTCCAGCAGGTCCTGCATGGGGTAGATGATAGCGTGGGTCAACCCAAGGCCTGGGTGCAGACCTGAGTGGTAGCTGAGCTGACCAGTCAGGGACACGGGGGCAGCCCTCCTCAGGTGAGGGGGCAGAGCCAGCTCCCCCACATCCAGGCCATCAAGGTCAGTTCTCTCTGTGGTGAGGAGTGGGGCCGTTATCTCTCCTGCTTGCCACGGCCAGCTCTCCAGTGAGAGTCAGGACCAGCCCTCCTGCCGCGGTGTCCAACGAGAGACCAGGCTAGCTCTCCCAGGGCCAGCTCCACATGTCACGTGGCCTTTTGATTCCATCACACACAGTTCCTATGGCTCTCTGAGGTGACACAGGCCACAGGTATCGCACAGACATGGCCCTCGAGTCTGAATGAATGGCATACTTTCAATGTCCCCATGACCAACAAGGTCACTTAACGAAGTCCAAATACAAGAGGGCAAGGAAATAGATGCCAGCCACCCTATCGATCCCTGATGTATCATACAAAGATGTGAAGGCAGAGTGATACGTGACTTTATCACAGTCTACTAAAGATTCAAGACCGATGATCAACCTGTAGCAAGGTGGGTAACTGAAGAGGAATATAAGACAAAAGATGTAAAAAGGAAACAATGCGTAAACAGAATGTAGGGAGGAGGAGGAGAATGGGGAGAGGGTGATGTGAGGAGTCAAGTTCTAGACACCTTAGGGGGACAGGTTTTCACAAAACACTTCTATCTGATGTTAGATATTTACCTACTATTTAGCTAAGCCTGGAGACTCTTTGGGGTTCTGCTGTGACTTCCCCACTTAAGTCTTATTCTGTATGCCGTGTGCGGCTTCTTGCATATACACCACGCTGTATCAAGCGATTCCTAAGGCCTTCCCTCCTTCTACAACGTGAGGTTAAAGGTTGCTTGCTAACGATGCTATGACCTATGCTGTCCAGTCAGGCTAGGTTGGGAAGCAGTAACACCAGACACGCCTGAAGAGCACCGTAATATTCCTCGCAGAGAAGCAGGAAAGCTTCAGACCTGGAGTCGCGACGTAAAATACGCAATAGGAGATCAGAAGTTTGGGTGTGTAGGTAGAAAGCAGCGAAAAGATGAAGCAGAAACGTAACGGAACCGTATTTGTATGTTAGCAAATTAGACCAAGAGATTTCTTATTAAATACAAGAAGTTAACATTAGATATTAATATGCTCCCAAAACCTACCGAACGGAATGCAAGGACTATATTCCCAGAATAGCAGTAGGATGGGGGGAGAAGCGGTGTCCGCAGGTAACACCCACCATACTGTGAAAGACAAGTGGTTGCTAACCTACAAAATGGACAAACATGGATGTGCTGCAGTAGAGGAGATGATGCGAGGAATATGCGTGCACTCTGGACTCCAGAAAGCCAAAGAGAGCACGTTTAGAAACAGGGCAGGGTCACACAAAAGCAGGACGATCCTTCCACGACTGTCGGGGAGAATCTCAGCCTCAGACATCTGCCCACCTTCTTAGCCAGTCGTGCAAAGTGACAATGTGTAGGGAGGTCGGGAGAACCTGGGAGGGATAGGAGGTGCTCAAAGTAAGTTGTCAGAGATGTTGAAAGAATAAAACATCACAAAATTAACAAAGCTTCTCTTGCACCCAAGCAGAGGGAAGAAGGATGGGCAACTGCAAAGCAGGAATTAGAGCAACTCCTGTCTTAAAAACCATCAGGGAAACAGAAGGCTGGGGTCGGGCAGATAAGCTCCATCTCTAATCCCCAGCTCGCATGAGTATGAGGAGTTAGAGAATCCAAGACTATTTCGAGAACCGAAAACTCAAGAGAAAATGATGCATTCAGAGTCTCAAATTTGGCAGAAGCCTAGTAAGAAGAAAATTTAAGAATGTCTTTGGAATGTGACAAGAAGCTATTTGTATCACCAGAAGAGAAAATAAAGAAACTAGGTCTTGTGGGTAATGGTGTCGCCCTTAGAAATGTCTTATGAGACTTGTCTATCTCTGTGACTCAGGAGTTGCAAAATTTGGGGCACAGAGGCAATCCTGGAATCTTTCCATCGTGGAACACAAATGACCACCCATTCGACCTAGGTGAGAAATAAGTCATGGGCAGGAATTCTAATGAGCCACTTAAAAAAGTAAACTTTAAACAAATGAAAAGTTAATGGCTGGTCTAAAATTTAGGACCCAAATTATTTCAAGATGCAGAAATACATAAAAATTAGTCCACCATCTTGAAATGGACTCAGTGGTCGCTGCTGTTAGAGAAATGACAGAAAATGGTTGGGTCAGTTACTTACACACTTTTAAGTTAATGCTACCAGGATTTAAACTTTACATCATCAGATTGAGGTAAAGTTCAATGGAGACAGCCAGCACCAGGTGGCGTGTTCATGGTTTTTAGTCTTCTTGGGTGTTGGTGGTGCAGAGTAGGGAGGGACATCATCATCCCTTACGGTGACATCAGTCCAGCTGCTTCCCTGCCACCATTGTGTGTTCTAACCCGATGACCACGAGTCTCACATGAAGTAACTCTGACTTCTCTGTTGCTCTCTCTTAAGGGAATAACTTCGAATCTTGACCTATCCAACACCTACACAACCTCAGCTGGAAATGTAAGGGTTCTCTCTTTGAAGTCATTCTGAGTGCTCTGTGGGGGCAATTGGGATTTTCCTTCTTTATGAATCATTGTACACATTATCCTAAGGAGAACTGACCATCCTGCTGTACATTTCTGTTGCCATATAGACTGTGTCCTTCAGTTTCATAGGTCCACAGTCCAGAAGGCTTTCTAGAACACAGCAGGTCTTTGGTAAGGTTCTGGCAAGAGGATGTCAGTTTCTTGACCATTATTTTTGCTCTTTTGAGACATATTGTAAATAAGACAATCATCTTTTATTACTTTTCATAGATTTCAATAAAAGCATCTCATTGACCTTTAATTATAGAACTTTGTTTTATTGCTTTTCAATTTTCTTCACTCTAAAGGCCTTCAAGTGGAGGTCTTGAATCAGCAAGCGAATGTATGTTAGAGCCATGACCTTAAGACAGCAACCTCGGATCTGTATGTAAAACTGTTTGATTAATTCAGTATCATCACATCTGCTAGCTCGTTAGTTATCATTTTTAACTAGTGCTGAACCCCTAAGATAAAGGGTGGTACATAACAACAAGGCATTGTTCCATAAACATGTGTCGTTAGGAATTATGACTATCCAAAGAAAACTGTCTGGAATCTCTTCAGCATATGTGCGTTTTGGGAATTTTTTAAACTGAATGTGGTGTAATGAAGAATGGATAGGAAATGTAAAAACACCCCATTTGCTTCAAGATGCACTTAGTACAGCCTTTGTTTAGTAATTGTTAAGTGCTAAGAGCTGTGCATTGCACTAGAAGCTCACCAGTAAGCAAGAGACTGGTTCTCTGACTTGATAGAGCTCAAAATTCAATATGGAATTTGGCAGATTATGTGTATAAGTGAAAAGGAAAAGTAAGTATCAGTTAAGTACATTCCCATATCCCTTAAGGAAACACATTACCATGTTCCATGAATGGGTGATGTCAGGTCAAGGAAGATTTCTATTTGAACTGACACCTGGAGAGAGAGGCATCGATTCTGAATGATAAGGCAAATATTACATAGTCAAGATACAAGGAAAGCATAAATCCAGACCCTGAGATGACGGGGTGCTTAGTGTGTTCGATGAGTTTTAAAGTAAAGCAGAGAAAAGGAGAGAAGAGGGGAGGGGAGGGGAGGGGAGGGGAGGGGAGGGGAGGGGAGGGGAGGGGAGGGGAGGGGAGGGGAGGGGAGGGGAGAGGAGAGGAGAGGAGAGGAGAGGAGAGGAGAGGAGAGGAGAGGAGAGGAGAGGAGAGGAGAGGAGAGGAGAGGAGAGGAGAGGAACGTACAATAACAGGGCAGGGTAAAAGACTCTGGTGAAATGTGAAAGACAGATGTCAGATTGTCTTATTGACTCCAAAGAGTCTGTGCTTCAATTTATAGAAGCAAGAAAATGCCAAAAATAGTTAAACAACAGAGGTACAAGACCAGATTGACATTTTTGTAGAACAAGCAATTAACACGTGTATGATAAAACAAGAGAAACAAAAGTTAAAGCTGACTGTTGACTGCTGGACTAAGTGTGCATCCTTTGGAAAAATCAGGCAGAATTACCTGTCTCAAATGAGGAAGATAAGACACAGTCATACAAGAAAGGCAACTGGATTAAGACGATCAAGTATTTCATTTGATGAAAGATGTTAGTAACGTATGCAAGTAGATTGATGAAGGTGAGTATGAAGTTGAGGAGAACCCAAGCTGGAGATAGAAACTTGGGAAGTGTTGGCCTATGGTGGTATTCCAAGGTATGAAAGGGACAAATTTCTCAAAACAAGGGACAATAGAGCAAACCCAACAGAGCTCTGCCATAGTCAACTTGGGGAGAAATCACCGGAATGAACTGAAAAGCAGAAACCATGGCAACCAACAAAGACCCATGGATTGCAGGTTCAAGAGAGACCAAGTGGTGTTCATCGGGGAATCTGGGCCACTGTGCTTGGTATTGCTAGAAGGTAAGCTAAAAAGGAAATGTGCAAAGAATCGACAGTATGTCAACAGAGGCCAAACTGTTTTATAATCAATAATAATTACAGATGATATTGTGGATCTGTGATAGAGCAGGGGACATAGAAAGCGTTGGAGTGGGGAGGGAGACGTAAGCATGATGCAGGCGCAGTGTTCATGTATGAAGTTCTCTAAAGAGAAAATCCTTACTTTAAAAATGTGGAGTTATAGAAACAGGCATGAGTGAAAATAGGTTTCAGAAATGTAGATAAAGTCACCGGGGAATAATGTGGTGAAAATCTCAGAGAGCAACTGGGCAGCTAAGGAACATGAGACGAGCTGCCCTGGACGAAAGGGTTCAACACCAACAATTAGAAGATGCTGCCTCTGGATGGCAAGGTGGTAATGCAGCCGCAGGAACCAATGGCTACGAAAGAAATGCCATAGGAGACATGAGGCTATTAAGAAATCACAAGCCCGAAACAGTTCCCCCCTTCGCTAAGGGGCCTTAAGAGGCTGGCAGTTAGAAGATGTCATCGTCACGTGGTGAGTGTTTAAACAGCCCAGCAAGATGTGGCAGGACGATGCCCACGATTATTTAGTAAGCAATGGACAGAGCAAGGCCATTTGTCCACTTGCTAGAGAAGATGCTGGGGATGAGGATGAAAGGCCCAGAGAGGAAGGAGGGAACCTACTTTACCTGGTGACCCTGGCAACGCACTTCCGAGGGACCATAAGCAAAGTCGTGTCCTAGGGGACAAGCATTTTTCAAATCTGTGGACAGATAAATGCCAGAATCTACCCTGCTAAGAGTATTACAAAGATTTAATAATAGCTAAGACCCTGCAGCACTGGCCTGGAAACCTTGAGTCAGGGTGATCGCTGGGTGCTACTATGATATCGGGAGCAGGGACAAACCTTTTCCACGGGAGTCTACCGTTCACTGAGGCAGCAGGAGCTGCCCACAGGTCTGGAGCTGGGATAAACTTTCATCAGTGTCCCTTAACATTATTTCTTTCTTTGAATAGATGCGAATTTTATGAAAGAACTCAGAAATTCTAGGTGGGCTTTGTCATTAACTCCGCACCAGAGACAGCAGGTGAATGTTGACACCACCAAGATTTGAGATACTGGGAAGATTGCTGGGTCCTTACCATTCTAGTGTGAAGGCTTGAATTTGGATTTCCAGAGCTCAGTAAAAAAAACCTACAAGTCCTGAACATGGGAGGCTGAGGTGTAACCCATAAAACAAGCCAGCTAGCCAGACTAGCCCAGAGCATGAGTTCCGGTAAATGAAAGACTCTTCCTCATAAATAGAGAAGAAACAAGGATGTTGTTAAACATCAACTTCAGGTCACTGCATGCGCATACATGTATGTGTACCTGCACATAAATGTGAACCAACTCACACCTGCAAACATACATGTCACAGACACACGCCACATAAAATCAAGAAGTATTTCAAATTCATGATATGCATGATGCTTACACATGCATACATGTTATGGAATGCCAAAGAGAAGCTAATTAGCTTGTCTATTGCCTTACGCATCCCTCTCTTTTGTTTTTCAGTATCTACTCTCTGTGATTTCCAAATGCACAATATTTTGTTGTTAACTGTAGCTACCATGATGTGCAGTAGGTCTCTATTTGTCATTCCTTAAAAGCTTGACCGAATAGGGAGAAGCTGGAAACAGTCATGTGACAATGACCATGGCCCATGTAGACTTCAGAGAGCAGAAGGGTAAAGTCAAAGGAACTGCCAAAGGCATGAGAGCGACTGTTTGGTTGGGACTAGAAGGACAGAAGGAAATACTTCACAGCAAAGGAGGGGAAGAATAATTTCTAAATTTCTCAGCCGACAAAATTCTTTGGTGTGGGTTCTCACCAACGGATTTCACGCACCGGATTTAATTGTCGCCTTCGGTGGCCTGGCCACCTGGTTCAAGCCTGGCAGCTTGAACGTACGCCCAGCTGTGGGCTGGAGACAGCCCTAGATGACAGGGTTTCTTAAATGGAGCCCCGGAGGAATGATTGCATGGTTTGCCTCCTCCACGTTATTTTATTATTACTGTTGGAGAATAAATATAGAAAGGAGAGAAAAGCCACTCTAGACTTTGAAAAGAAAGTCTAGCAATTTCTTTGTGGTATGTTTAGTCTCCTGCATTTGCTTCAACTTTATTTTAAGATTAAGGGCTATTGAGTATCTGTAAGTCTAAATTTTTTTTTAAAAAAAATGGAAATAACGCTTAGGTAAGGGAATTTTTAATTAAATTCTTAAGTTCTGTGCTCTTTCTACTGTCTAGTTCAACTTAAATCTTCTCTTTAAGGTGACAGAATAATCGTGTAAAACTGATTGAATTAATATTTATAAATTAAACAATAACGTTGTGCCAAACCCTGATACCATATACGTTTTATGAATGTACATATTGATATTGACTTATTGAAAAAGATCGGCCAAAACATTCTGACCATCCTAGCCATCTCCAAACATGGTACCCAAACTACACTTTTCTATTTTGCCTTATCATTTAAAACATAAATCTAAGCAAGTTTTCAGAAATGATATTTGGGACGGTTCGTTTTAACTGTCACCTTGTCACAACCTAGAACCCCCTAATAAGAAAGTCTATTAGAAATAAGAAAGTCTAGATCAGGCTGGTTTGTGAGCTCCTCTGGGAGGGCTGGTCTTGTGTACGTTAACTGAGGCAGGAAGACTTTGTCATTGTGGGCGGCGCCATTCCCTGGGCTCAGATCTCCGGTGTATCCTAAAGGAGGTGGTGAGTTGATCATAAGCGCCTCTGCTTCCAGTTCACTCTGCGCTCGACCGTGGATGAAAGTAGCTGTGTTCCAAGCCCTGCTTCTGGGACATCCTTGCCAAGATGAACTATAACCACGTAACTGTGAACTGAAGTAACTCCTTCAGCCCCCAGGCTGTTTTCATCCGGGTATTTTACCACAGCGCAGCAAGCAAAATGAGAGCCCTGTTGAGGATGACCTTGGCGATCATCGATGTCCAGACTGTTATCGCGTGAGCAAGATGTCGTGAGCATAGTTCTGAAATCCCAACTGACTCTAAAATCACTTTGTGAAGCATTTACTAAGCACCACTCTCTCACACTCTTCAACATGCAAATTATAAAAATGTTTGGCGTCAGACTTTTAATAAAAATCTAAAATATTTATAACAGTTGCTAATGATTAATGAAGAACTCTTCTGAAGCCCATATGTTAATTATCCGCATAGTCCTCTAGTTCTCTACTCTGTACCAGATTCCGCTCGCCTTCGTTACAAAAATTAATTAATTTCACATAATAAATATATGGTGAAAATAATAAATCGAGTATGGCTGTCTTCTCCACCACCACCTGTTATATATTGATAGTCAGACGAACTTAAAATTTAAAATCACAAGACAAATGTGTACTTAGCACTGGCAGAAATACATGTTAAAAAGACGCTGCCTATTTTTGCGTCGGTACGAACGTGGGACTACCGTAAAGGGATAGTGAAATTTTCCCTGGGAAATAATACAGTGTGTGAAAGTCAGATGTCAGCAGTTCAGGTCCTCCCTTGCAGCTCCTTGAGGCATCGGACGAAGTCAACAAGGAGAAAGCGGCGCTATTAGGGACAAACCCCAAAGTTGACCCTTTCGCACTGGGAGAGAACACCCCTGAATTTTCCAAGGCTAGGGAACAAAACCAGTTTCGGCTGCCATCCCGTAAAATAGGCTCTCCAATTAACAATTTTGAAAACAGACCTTTTTCCTAGTGCAGGTGGAGAGCCAGTCAGCCACACTGTTGGGGAGATCCAAACGCTGACTTTTGACAGGGGTGTAGCATTGGTATCTGAAAGATGTCAACAGCAACTCTCAAGCAAAGGGCTCCGTCTAATCATCTTCATCTGCCCTGTTTATCTCATGGGTTTTTTTTTTCTTATTTCTTGTTAACAGAGAAAGGAAAGGGGGAGGTAACATATGTTACTTCTTATGCTAGCTCGTTTAAGCATTTAATATTCACAATCAGAGAGACAGTCGCTGCAACCCCTTTTCTTGGTTGCTAATATTAGTACCGATGCCACTGCCCGGGCACAGGGCTCAGATGGGCTGAGCCTTGCATCCCGTACTCCCTGCCAGGTACGGCTGAAGTTCACTAATTCACCAAAGATGTCTCGCTGTACCTTTGCAGAATCAGTGTCAACAGTCTCTGGGATGGTAAAGTCCTCCCTCGACTCGGTTTTGCTGCCAAGAAATTAAAGCATAGGCTAATATGCTAATGTCTTGGAAGGACTCTCTCCTCCTCCTCCCCTTCCCCCCCCTCTCGTGTGTGTGTGTGTGTGTGTGTGTGTGTGTGTGTGTGTGATACTTTTCGAATTCAAGAGGATCTGAAATGCCTCAAAGAGCCCCCTTGCTTATTAGAGTTAGAGTTGGGCACATTCACATAGACTCCTAATAGAAGTGACAGGTTTACACAGCAAATTTCTTCCTTACACCCAAAGATTGTTTGATGACCTCACAGTTCATGATGATTTCTGGAGCTACAGCCATCATGTGTTACAAGGAGATTAAATGGGAGTGGGAGGGAGAGAGAGAGAGAGAGAAAGAGAGAGAGAGAGAGAGAGAGAGAGAAGAGGAGGTTCCTTCAGCCTGTTCCAAAGGTCACAAATTCTACATCTACATACATGTCTCTGGTCAAAGGAGTTTCAACATCTGGTCATGCCTAAACACAAGAAGGTGGGAGAGGCTTTTATATCTCATGGCCAAGCAAAAGTCAGATGAACTGTAAAAGTCAGCCTGGCTTCGGGGGAAATAAATATCCCAATCTCTACTGTAGTCCTTGAGCCAAAATACTTGGAAACTAACATATGTACAATGCTAAAATTTTACTGATCATCTTTGCATCTATATACAATTAGATCAACACTTTGTATACAATTCGGTAAACTCTTTGTAGAGCGATTTGCAAAGATAACCTTCATCATACCGGGATAGCAGAGGAGGATGATCATGACCTTGAGATTAATAAGGGCGACATAGTGAGTTCAAGGTCAGTCT